>NW_022096178.1:0-102355 GCF_006542625.1 Nomascus leucogenys
CGTTTGTCTGTTCTCACTTCAGCTCTGCTGGAACCATGTTAATATAAGAATGATGTCAATACAAAATAAAATTTGAAGCTGGCCTACAAAATTCATAGAGATATCAGAGGGGCTGCGGACAGAGAAACAGATGAACTGATGAGAAGTTGTAGAAGTATGTGCTAAGGATGTGTAACACACATTCTGTGATTGGTGGCGGTTTTGCATGTCAGCAATTGCAGGCCCATTTTTGGCAATGTTTCTACCACACTGTTACTGATCACAACTAGGAATTTCCTTTTAATTGGCGTGTGTGTTTTTTTTCTTCAAATTAATAATTGATTTCTCAAGGTATAAAAAATCTCTCAATTGTATTCATTACAGAATTTCTAAACTGTAACTTTTCTAAAAACCATTGTTAAAATCCTTTTAAAAATTAAATAAGCTTATCAATTATGTTTCCAGAAACATACTTAACATTCTCAATGCATAAAGTATATCTCAACTGTATTTATTACAGAATTACTAAACTTTTAACTTTTCTAAAAGCTTATAATTAAAATCCTTTTAAAAATTAAACAAGCTTATGAGATATGTTTTTAATACTTTGGTTTATCTCTGGGTCACAGGATTTTCTGGAAACTTCACTTAAGGGATAACAATTATAGAGGTTAGACTTCATAGGGGAAAGAATTTGTTTTGGGTCACCTGTCTTTTGAGTTTTGTGCACACATTTGTTGGGGACTGGCTCTGGAACAATTAAGGGGAAACTTAGGGATGACTAGGCTTTTGTGAAACACATTTATAGAGTTGGCCTCTAAAAGTGGCTTATTTTTTACTCCAGGATAGATTGAGGTGGAGTGCATTAATGCTCAATTTAATTTTGCCAAGGGTTCAATAACAAAATCGTGATTTTTTTCCTAATAAATTACTGAAAGATATACTAATCTTTTGTAGTGTATTGCTAAAATGGAAATAAGTAATTTAATTGTGAGCTTAAAAAATAACACTCAGCTAGAATTTCCACCATGGGAAGGTAAGGTAAGAGTTGTATTTATAACTAAAAATAGCTGGGTGCAGTGGCTCACGCTTGTAATCCCAGCACTTTGGGAGGCTGAGGCGGGCGGATCACCTGAGGTTGGGAGTTCGAGATCACCCTGACCAATGTGGAGAAACCCCGTCTCTACTAAAAATACAAAATTAGCTGGGTGTGGTGGCCTGTAATCTCAGCTGCTTGGGAAGCTGAGGCAGGAGAATCGCTTGAACCCAGGAGGCAGAGGTTGCAGTGAGCCAGAGATCACGCCATTGCACTCTCGCCTGGGCAACAAGAGCAGAACTCTATCTCAAAACAAAACAAAAAAACTAAAAAAAACTGAAAATAAAATATACATTCATCTTTTTGTTCTTTGTCTAGTCCTTGTCTTTTTCATGAAATATTTAATTTTTTGTGTTAACTTTATTGACCTAAGGAATACCCAGGGAGCTGGTAAGGCATTATTTATGAGTGTGTCTGTGAGGGTCTTTCCATAAGAAATTAGTACTTGAATCAGTAAACTGACTGAAGATGATCTGCCCTCATAAATGTGAACAGGCATCTTCTAATCCACTGAGGTCCTAAATAGAACAAAAAGGTAGACTACGTGTGAATTTGCTCTAACTGGGACATTCATCCATGATGACTTTAAACATTGGCACTCCTGGTTCTTTGATCTTTAAACTGATCCTGAATTATATATAGTACCTGCTTTCCTGTTTTCTAGCTTTCAGACATCAGATGGTGGGACTGGTGGGTCTCCCTAGCCTTGTGAGCCAAGTCCCATAATAAATCTCTTCATCTATGTGTGTATGTATGTATCTATCTATTATTGGTCAATTTCTCTAAAGAACCCTGACTAGTACAGTGATTATAATAAGGAAAAGATGCAAGATGACAGTTGATATGGTTTGGCTGTGTCCCCACCCAAATCTCATCTTGAATTGTAACTCCTACAATTTACATGTGTCATGGGAGGAATCCAGTGAGAGGTAAATGTATGGAAACACCAGAATGTCTAGGCAGAAGTCTGCTGCAGGGGTGGAGCTCTCATGGAGAACTTGCGCTAGGGAAGTGCAGAAGGGAAATGTGGGGTTGGAGCCCCCACAGACAGTCCCTACTGGTGCACTGCCTAGTGGAGCTGTGAGAAGAAGTCTACAATCCTCCAGACCCCAGAATGGTAGATCCACTGATAGCTTGCACTGTGCCCCAGGAAAAGCTGCAGATACTGAAAGCCAGCCCACGAAAGCAGTTGGGAGAGGGGTTGTACCCTGAAAAGCCTCATGGGCAGAGTTGCCAAGGCTTTGGAGGCCCACTTCTTGCATCAGTGTGTCCTGGATGTGAGAAATGGAGTTTAAGGAGCTTATTCTGGAGCTTTAAGATTTAATTGTTACCTCACTGGATTTTGGACTTGCATGGGCCTGTATCCCTTTTGTTTTGGCCAATTTCTCCCTTTTGGAATGGGTGCATTGACCCAATGCTTATACCCACTTTGTATCATGGGAGCAACTAACTTGATTTGATGTTACAAGCTCCTAGGTGGAAGGGAACTGCCTTGTCTCAGGTAAGACTTCGGACTTGGACTTGTAGGTTAATTCTGGAAGGAGTTAAGACTTCGGGGGACTGTTGGGAAGGCATGGTTTGTTTTGAAATGTGAGGACATCAGATTTTGGAGAAGACAGGGGCAGAATGATACGGTTTGTCTGCCCACCTAAATCACATCTTGAATTTTAATTCCTATAATCTCTACATGTCATGGGAGGGATCTAGTGGGAGGTAATCGAATAGTGTGGGTGGTTTCCCTCATGCTGTTCTCATGACAGTGAGTGAGTTCTGATGAGCTCTCACGGTTTCATAATAGTCTGGCATTTCCCCTCCTTGCACTCATTCTCTCTCCTGCTGCCCAGTGAAGAGGTGACTTCCTCCATGATTGTAAGATTCCTGAGGCCTCCTCAGCCATGTGGAACTGTGAGTCAATTAAACCTCTTTCATTTATAAATTACCCAGGCTCAGTTCTTTATAGCAATGTGAGAATTAACTAATAATAGGCCTCAGTGATTAAGACATCCTCATAAATCCATTAACTTAGGACTTTCCGTATCTACATTATAAGATGCCTAAGATTTAAAAGTATTTGTAATTATTTATGTTTATTCTCTAATAGTGTACACTTTACAAATACTTCTTAATAATTTACCTTTCCCTCCTAAAGTAATGAATATCTATTCTGATATATGTAAATCATCAATTCTGATATATTTAAATCATCTATTCTGATATATGTAAATCATCACTACTCACTATGCTGCATGATCCTTGACAAATTTTCTGATTTCCTTGTATTAAGTAAAAGCTGCATTGTTTTAGGATACTATTTCATGATCAGCACTCTTCCTTCAGGCTCTACTTAAAAATTATATAAGACTACTAAATCAATTTATGATCTAATTATGTCATTTATTTGTCTGTTATTTGCCACTGTAACTCAATTGTTCAAAGATTCAATGTAGGAATCATATAATTCAGCCTGATTAATACAAGCGTTTGCTCTAAATGACATTGGAAATGTATATATCCATTATAGCTCATTTTAGCACATATGTTAATATTTCTGTTGCAGGATTCACTCAATTATATCCTCATTAAATATTGGTACAGTTCGAAGATATCAAATGATATCAAATCAGCAATACTGAGCAGCTAGCTACATTTATGAATTTCTTATTTGCTAATTGAAGTTACAATCTGGGAAGCTCTTAAAAATATAATTATGCCTTTAAATATATCTCTGCAAAAAAAATAATTTCTTTGTTGTCTCTGAGAACTGTGAAGTCTTAAGTCTGAACGGAATTAAAGGCATTTGTGTTGTTCGTCTATTCTTTTTTTTTTTTGAGACGGAGTGTCTCTCTGTTGCCCAGGCTGGAGTGCAGTGGTGTGATCTCAGCTCACTGCAAGCTCCGCCTCCCGGGTTCATGCCATTCTCTACAGGCACCCGCCACCACACCTGGCTGATTTTTTTTTTTTTTTTTTTTTTTTTTTTTTTAGTAGAGACGGGGTTTCACAATGTTAGCCAGGATGGTCTCGATCTCCTGACCTCGTGATCTGCCTGCCTCGGCTTCCCAAAGTTAATTTTTTAATATATTTCAGATTTTACTCTAGTATATTTAATGAGATATTAATATCACTATACAATCTAAATTTTGGCATGATACATCATTTTATATCCCTCAGCATTTAAAGATCCTTTGTCATAGCTTGTACTCTCTATCTTTTAATAGTGAACTTAATCTATTCATAGTAAATATGATTTTGAAACATAATGGATCTATTTCTACATCTTTAAGAAAATTTCACTGAATTTTTACTTCTTTACTTTTTTCATTTGTTTCCTGCTTTTCATTGACTTGACTGCATATTTTTGGGGGGGTATGTTGTTTGTTTGTATATTTGTTTTTCCATTTAATCTGTCTCTTCATTGCTGTTTAGTTATTCTTAAATGTTGAACAAAGTACATTAGCACTAACGAAGCACAACATTGCATTAATAAAGTAGAACTTGAATCAACCATCTCCTTCTACCTGAACAATTTAAGGGCTATAGAAAATTTTAGATATGATGATCTCTTCCAGTTTTTATGTTATTGCTATTTGTAAATATAATTATACATTGTTTTTTAAATTCCAAGCTAAATAGTCATTATCCTTGTGTTATTATTGTTGTTACTTTGGTTATTGATTATTTGGATACACAACACACTTTCAAGTTCCTGTATAACTCAGTGTCACTTAGATCTTACTCTTCTAAAAAGAATTTTCTTCTCATTGAAGCATATCTTTTCGTGCTCTTCAGTATGTAAACTCAATCATTTATTTGAATATGGGTGTATGTGTGTGTGTATGTGTGTGTCTGTGGCAGGGCCTCAGGCTGTCACCGAGGGTGCAGTGCAGTGGTGCAATCATGGCCCACTGAAGCCTTGACTTTCTGGGCTCAAGCAGTTCTCCCACCTCAGCCTCCTGGGTAGCTGGGACTACAGGCATTTGCTACCACGCCCACACCAGGCTAATTGTTTGTATTTTTAGTAGAAATGAAGTTTCACCATGTTGTCCAGGCTGGTCTTGAACTCTTGAGCTCAAGCAATCTGCTCTCCCTAGCCTCCCAAAGTGCTGAGATTACAGGCGTGAACAACCATGCCTGTCCTGAAAATTGTCTTATTTTATGTATCTTACTCTTAATAATTTAGAAAGGTTTAAAATAATAGATTGATGGATATTTTCTCTTAGCACTTTGAGGAGTTTAAAATCATAGATTGATGGAAATTTTCTCTTAGCACTATTGTCTTCTATAATTTGAAGATACTTTCATTTTAAATTATGAGTGGAAAACAGAAATTACCTAAAAGGGCACAATTACTAGACTGACAGTATTATGGGTTGAATTGTGTCCCTTCAGCAAATAATGAGGTGGTAATTCCAGTAGCTGTGAATGTGACCTTGTATGGAAATACAGCCTTTGCAGATGACCAAGTCAGGATGAGGTCATTAGGATGGGCTCTAATCCAGTATGACTCTGTCCTTACAAAAAGGAGAAATGTGGACACAGGGACAGATAGGCATACAGAGAAGGTGACGTGAAGACACATGAAGAATGCCATTGATAAGCCAAGCGATGTGGTTTGGCTGTGTCCCCACACAAATTTCATCTTGAATTGTAGCTCCCATAACTCCCATGTGTTGTGGGAGGGATCCGGTGGGAGGTAATGGAATCATGGTTGTAGCTCCCGTAACTCCCATGTGTTGTGGGAGGGATCTGGTGAGAGACCATTGAATCACGGGTGTGGTTTCCCCATACTGTTCTTGTGGTGGTGAATGAGTCTCACAAGATCTGTTGGTTTGATAAGGGGTCTCCCCTTTGCTTGGTTCTCATTCTCTCGTCTGCCCCCATGTGAAATGAGCCTTTCTTTTCTGCCATGACTGTGAGGCCTTCCCAGCACATGGAACTGTGAGTTCATTAAACCTCTTTTTCTGTATAAATTACCCCGTCTCCAGTATGTCTTTATGAGCAGCAGGAGAACAGACTAAAACACCAAGAAACACCCAAAGCTGCAAGACATCAGGAGAGAGACTTCTCTGGAATAGCTTTTTCCTTGTGGCTCTCAGAAGGAGCCACCTTTTCAACACCATGATTTTAGACTTCTACCCTCCAGAACTCTGAGACAGTACACTTCTGATTAAGCCACCCAGTGTGCACTGTTTTGTTAGGGCAGCCCCAGGAAACTACTACAGATACAAATCGTAAACAGAAACAAGAGCCAGGAGAAACCAGAACCTTCAACTCTCCATACAGTGCTCTATCCTTTCTTTCTGGAGGTTTTTAGAAGGCATTTCAAGGATTCAGCAGGGGGTGGTAGACCATGCTGGGCCCACTGTGTCCCATTCCTGCCAGATTCCTGCAGGAACTGCACGGTTTACTAGGTTACACTTTGTTTTCTGTTGACTGCTTCTCACGATGCATACTTGACACTATGCCCTCTCTTAATCCTGGCAGCTCCCCATACTCTGCCTAAATACCAGTGGATGTAACTACCAACGTGTCAAAGTCCTCAATGTCTCATATTCCATGCAGATGTACATAGATGGGCTCTTTCAATTTATACTGTAATAGATTATACCAGCCGGGTATCCAAGTGATGTCAACAGTGGTGTTTTTAGGCATTTTAATAAAAATTCCTTTTTAAAAAATCAGATTTTGCTATAAAGTCAGGCTTATAATCCCTATGTTCTTTTTTTGAGAATGTGTTTTTCCAAAAGAATCCTCAGCCATCCACATAAAAACAGTTTCCATATATGCCAACTGGAAATTTTTATAACTGGTAGAAACAGACTAAAAACTGGACTTTCAAAAAATACAGTTGGCCTTTCATGTGTATGAGCTCCACATCTGCAGATTCAACCAACGATGGATAGAAAATATAGTATTCCCAGATTGGGCAGCCCAAGGATGCAGAGGGCTAACTTTTAATTTGCCCAGGTTATACAGGGCCAATGTTGGAATTTTAGTATTTCTGGATGTTGGCATCCATCAGGGTTCTAGAACTAATCCCTCATGGAGAACGTGGAACCACTGTATATACCAATGGCAAATAAGCAGTGAAAATTTGCTTAACGCCACTAGTCATTAGGAAAATGCAATTAAAACTGCAATGAGATGCCCTATATAGCTACTAGGATGGCTATAGTAAAATTACAGAAGGCAGAGTACTGGTGAGGATATGTAGAAACGTCAATGGTATAGTTGCTTTGGAAAACAATAGGGAAGTTTCTTTTAAGTTTAAATATACATTTATCATATGACTCAACTATCAATTCCTGGATGTTTACCCAAGAGAAATAAAAGCACGTTCATTCAGAGACTCATTTGTTAATGTTTATAGCAACTTTATTTGCATGGCCTTGAACTAGAAATAACCCAGAAGCCCATGTATTAGTAAAAGTATAATCAAATGGAACACTAGTTTGCGATAAAAAAGAATACAGTAGAGACATATGTAACAGCAGGAATAAATCTCCGAAGCATTAAGTAAACTCAATAAAAAACAATCAAGGCTACATAGTATATGATTCCATTTTTGTGACATTATTTAATAGCCAAAACTGTAGCCACCCAAATCTGAGTGGGGTAGATGGGCTAGGTGTCAGGTTGGGGGCGAGGACTGATTACAAAGGGGCACTAGGTAACAGTACTTTAGGTTGCTATAACAGAATATCATAGACTGGGTTGTTTATAAACAACCAAAATTTATTTTTCACAGTTTTGGAGACTAGAAGTTCAAATTCAAGTTACTGACAGATTCAGTGCCTGGTAATGACTCACTTCTTGATTCAGAGGTGGCTGTCATTTTTTTGTCTCCTCACATTGTAGAAGGATGGGATATCTCCGGGGTCTCTCATAAAAAGCACTAACTCCTTTGAGTAAGTCTCTGTTCTTATGACCTAATCACCTTCCAAAGCCTCCAACTCCCAATACCATTATATTGGGTATTAGATTTCAACATAAAATTTCAGGAGAATATAAAAATTGAATCTATAGAACAAGGGAATTTTTAGGATGAAATGTCTCCATTGAAGTGGTTTTTACACTACTGTAAACATTTGTGAAAATTCATCAAAATGATCACTTAAAAAAGAAAATGCTGTTGTATATTGTTATTGTATGGATGTGTCCCTCCAAAAGGCATGTGTTGAAAACATAATCCAATGAAACACTGTTGAGAGGTGGGGCCCAATGGGAGGTGTTTAAGTCATAAAGGCTGAAGCCTTGTGAACAGATTCATGCTGATTTAAAATAACGTAAGGCTGGGAGTTCAATCTCTTGCTGTCTCACCTTCCACCATGAGATGACACAGAAAGAAGGTCCTCACCAGACGCCTGCCTTTGCATCTTAGATTTTCCGGTTTCCAGAACCAGAAAGAATCTCTACAAATTGCCCAGTCTCTTATATTCCATTATAGCAGCACAGACTGAATGGAAATATACATGTATTGCATTTGAATGAATATTAGTAAGAAATTAAACATTCACCACAATAAAGGGATCTTTATTGTGAATGAGCACTGCGTCCCTCTGAGCAAGGACATGGACAGATGTTATGTAAGAGAAAGAACTGGATCAGAACTTTGAGAGCAGAAAGCATCAAATATTCTACAGCTTGAGCCTTCTGTGATGGTAGCAGTAGGAACTGAAGATTCGTATGTTTTTGTTATCTTAAATGGTTCATTGGACTCCACTAATGGAGGGGCTTAAGGTATGAGCAGCCATTTATTTTGTATAAACAGTTGTATAAAATGAATGTGCCAATAAACCATAACAAAGTAAATTGGGAGAGCTTAGAATCTGATCCACCTTTTAGGAAGTCTATGATGGATAGACTTAACCAACAGAATCTATGCACACTTTTGATAAGCCAATAATTTCCTCTCTATATAGATACCCCTAATTCAGGCTTCAGGGGCTAATAAGTGTTTCCAGAGTTGCAACAAAATGATCAATACTTGAACAATATAACACACACTACAAGATGCCTTACTTTGAATGTTGAATATGTGTAGATATAGAGCTACTAACTGAAGAAATTAAAATTTGGCAGCTTTTGAAAATGTAGTCATTCAAATATGTAAGGCACTGTTTGATGACACACCCAAAAATAAGAAAGTTTTCATATTTCTTTTTTCAGTATTTTACATAACCTAGGGAGATATAAATTTTTGGCTAACAACAAAATAAATGTTTGCTTAGGAAAGAAAAGACTCCCAGACTTAAAAATCTGCACAAAAATACATATGTGACCAGCTATGTTTGGTTTCTCCATTGTCTTTTGGTTGCACTCTAATTTTTCCAGCTTGAAGTGTCTTGTCCTTATGCATTTTTTGACATCCAGTACAGAGGTAATACTTACTTATTCACTATTTGTCATTTTGAGAGTACTATGTTTGCTTAGATCTGAATCATCAAGTTGTTCTTGAATATTATACATTTCATTTTCAGGGTAGAATAAACTTTGTACTGATTATATTTGAATTTGTTACTTGAGGTGGAAATTGTATGTGATAGCAGAAAGGGTGAGTGCTTTGAAATGAGTAATACTGGATAGTGAAATATTGGTTTACATTCTGGATCTTCCAGTGATAGCTGCTATCAAGGACACATTTCTTATCATTTTTAGCTTTAAATCACTCACTTGGAACATGGAAATTATAAACACATTTTACAAAGTTATGTTGGTGTGATGAGATCAGCACTTGGTAAAGGGAAGCTGATAGGACTGTCAATCAACTGATTCGTCTAGCTATTTGCCTATCCTTCTTTTGTTTTCGTCTCTGAAGCCAAAAGATTTAAGTTCAAATTCTAGATTCATAGTTTATTACATCTGTGACTTTTAGCAAGTTATGTACTTTGCAGTCTAAAATTTCACATTTGTAAAGTATGATATTAATATTAAAGAGTCTGTAAGAATCTAGCTTAGTGCCTGAAATATAGTAGTGCTCATTCAATGACAGCTACTGCTATTTTAACTTTTAGACATCACTATTACTACAAAACTTGCTTTGATACTTTACCTTTCTAAAATTTATTTTTTTGCTTCCTAAAATGCAGACTATCCTGCATCCAAACTGTATTGGAAATTAAATATTTTAATGAAAAATAAAAATCACACACAGATCAAGTAAGTTATAGTGGTTTTGAACAAAAGGCATACAGTTTCTTTTTTAAAAAGTATAAAAAGTATTAACACTATGTTCAACACAAATATACGTATATTATATAAATGCTGGAAATACCAGTTTTTAATGGACTACACAGCAGCTACATGTTTTGATAATTGACATTATTCAGTAAATTTTTCTAATACATGAAGTATGTCAAATGATGAGTTCAGTGTAACATTTTTATCTGCATTGCTTTGTTACTTTTGTGCATTATTATTAAATGCAGTTGTTATATATTGCTATAAATTGTATTATTGCATATTAAAATCATTCTTAGATAAGGTAAAATAAAAATCAAGAAGGTCATTTGCACAGCTTGAAAAAATGTTTTTATCATACAGAGATTATGCATTTTTCTTTTAGCACTTTTTTTATATGAAATCAATTATTTCAGGTTTTTTAAAAACATAAAACACAGCTTCCAGGTAAAGTAAATATTTTGACTTTTAGTTACACATGGATATCCTCCGTTATCTATGTTATCGTATACTTATCTTAGTAAAAGTTTTGCCTAAAAATAACTGCTTATCCAAAGTGTACTTCTGTTAAGTGTAGATATATTTTGAGTAGATAAAAAGCAGGTACTTTTTTCAGAGATAATCTTAAAAATGCTTTTTCATGCATCTGGAGATTAAATAGCTGGAAATGAAATCCAGAAGTAAATGATACCACTTGTAAACATACCTCTGACATTAGGAGTTTACAGGAAATTATGACAAGTGTCTGTTATCACAGATAAGTAAGGGTATCCCATGAGTAACTAAAAATGAGCATATTTAATGGGAGCCAAGTTTCATATTTTTAAAAGAGATGGAGAAATTTATTTCATAAGAAAAATCTGTTGAAAATGGGTAATCTTTGTAAAAAAACTACTCTTTTAAAAATCCTTTGCTAATGGCCTTCTTGATCTTTATCTTAATGTAAGAATTCTTCAAAAATCACATTATATAATTAAGGATATTAGAGAAAATTAGATACTGCAATGTGTCAACAATTTTTTTTATTATTATACTTAAAGTTTTAGGGTACATGTGCACAATGTGAAGGTTTGTTACATATGTATCCATGTGCCACGTTGGTGTGCTGCACCCATTAACTCGTCATTTAGCATTAGGCATATCTCCTAATGCTGTCCCTCCCCCCTCCCCCCACCCTACAACAGTCACCGGAGTGTGATGTTCCCCTTCCTGTGTCCGTGTGTTCTCATTGTTCAATTCCCACCTATGAGTGAGAACATGCAGTGTTTGTTTTTTTGTCCTTGCCATAGTTTACTGAGAATGATGGTTTCCAGTTTCATCCATGTCCCTACAAAGGACATGAACTCATCGTTTTTCATGGCTGTAAACTAGTTCAACCATTGTGGAAGTCAGTGTGGCGATTCCTCAGGGATCTAGAACTAGAGATACCATTTGACCCAGCCATCCCATTACTGGGTATATACCCAAAGGACTATAAATCATGCTGCTATAAAGACACATGCACACGTATGTTTATTGTGGCACTATTCACAATAGCAAAGACTTGAAACCAACCCAAATGTATCAACAATTTTTAAAAGTGATGCTAAATAAGTCTGGGCACGGTGCCTCCTGTAATCCCAGCACTTTGGGAGGCGGATCACCTGAGGTCAGGAGTTCAAGACCAGCCTGGCCAACATGGTGAAACCCCAACTCTATTAAAATTATACAAATTACCTGGGTGTGGTAGTGGATACCTTTATTAGTTACAACTACTCTTGGAGGCTGAGGCAGGAGAATTGCTTGAACCTGGGAGGTGGAGGTTGCAGTGAGCTGAGATCGCACCACTGCACTCCAGACTGAGTGACAGAGCAAGACTCTGTCAAAAAAAAAAAAAATCTCTGCTACATACATTTCTGGCTATTACTAATTTCTATTTGTGGTGGTCTAATTTGTGCTTTTCAATAAAGACTTGTTTTTAAAAAGAAAGCACAGTGATCTGGATGATGTCTTACGGTAAAGTCTTGGGGTAAACTCCAAAGGGTAAGTATTAGCAGTGTCGATGCTACCTCATTACAGTAACTACAATACCACATTTAAAGTGAAAAAAGAAAATCAGACTTTTGTGAAGTATCTTGCAAATTCAGATCCTTTCTATGACGGCAAATAAAACAGGAATTTGGAGCACCAAACTTGCCCCTTCCTCTGCAATAACCTAAACACAAAAGTTTCAAACATGTTTTAGAATGAATTCCTAATTTTATACATCAAATGACCACCCTCTCATCACATTGAATACCTATGGTAAGAAATTAGAATTCTCTATCTTGTCCTTCCTTGTTAGTGTAGGGTAGAAGGGATTTTTTTTTTCTCATCCATCACTAGGTGCATGGCTGAAGCACCTATAACAAAAGACAGTTTAACAAGAGAAAAGCATACCTATTTATTTAATGCAAATTTTACGTGACATGTGGACCTTCAGAAATGAAGACCTAAAGAAACGGGGAGATCTATGTATATTTATGTTTAGGTTGGATGGGGAGTAGACAGTCATGAGGAAGTATGATTGAATACAGGGAGTATGATCTAATGGTAATAAACTGGGGGAACTTAGCAAGGCCTGTTTGTTCATATTACTTTCTGTGTCCCAGTGTGACATTCCTTCTCTCCAGATATGAGGCACATGAGGCTCTTATAACATACTTCAGAGGAAGATCAGATTCTCTTTTTTTTTTTTTTTTTTTTTTTGAGAGCGAGTCTTGCTGTCGCCTAGGCTGGAGTGCAGTGGCGCGATCTCGGCTCACTGCAAGCTCTGCCTCCCGGGTTCACGCCATTCTCCTGCCTCAGCCTCCCGAGTAGCTGGGACTACAGGTGCCGCCACCACGCCCAGCTAATTTTTTGTATTTTTAGTAGAGACGGGGTTTCACCGTGTTAGCAAGGATGGTCTCCATCTCCTGACTTCATGATCCGCTCGCCTCAGACTCCCAAAGTCCTGGGATTACAGGCATGAGCCACTGCGCCCAGCTGAAGATCAGATTCTTTTACAGCTTGCTTCAGAGAAGAAGGATTGGAGAAGATCAGAGACCTTTGTCCTCTGTGATTTTCTCAAATGCCAGGTGTTATATTCTGGGGTAGCATGTTCTGAATCCAATGC
This sequence comes from Nomascus leucogenys, assembly GCF_006542625.1. Classification (NCBI taxonomy): domain Eukaryota; kingdom Metazoa; phylum Chordata; class Mammalia; order Primates; family Hylobatidae; genus Nomascus; species Nomascus leucogenys. The sequence continues at coordinate 13,386 of NW_022096178.1, forward strand.
TCTGGGATAGCATGTTTTTATTTGTAGAATATCAAGAGAATAGTGTTGCGTCTTTCAGAAAACCCAGTCTAGAAAATCTTAGGGATGAAATATACAACCTAATTTTGTACATTTTTCTAATTTCTGTTTATGGTTAATATTTAAAGAAACATTTCCTCATGCATATATAGGTTTAGTTTAATGTAAGTGGATAAGATACATAATAATGCTGGTTGCAAAGATTTTGTGTTCCAGAAAAGTTCAATAATATTTTCCTTAAAGGTTGGCATGTAAAAAGAAAATTTATTTCCAACATTTTAACCTTTGACTCTGCATTAGCCATTTTCAGTTAGATAAATTAATTGTTTTCATGAGTTATTTACTGAAAATCAGTGAACTTAATTGCTGAAAAGCTTTAGCTTTTGCTTTTTTTTTTTTTTGCTAATCAGTGATTCAGTGATTACTTTCTTTCCTATTTTCTTTATATGTATTGTAATTTCTCAGTGGCATTCAAGAAACCCTGCAAAGCACATTGAAAGTGGAATTATTTGAGTTGGACATCTGTAGATGTGCATTAAAAAATTCTCCAAATACGTCTTTAAAACTTAACAAAAATGTCAACTTAGAAGCTTAATGTGCCCTGGGGCTTAGTCCAGAGGACAGTGGTATCAGGTAAGCTCAAACAGGAAGATAATGGAAGGGGATTTGAACTTTCTAATTATGATAAGGACTCCTGGTCAGTTTAAGAAAGACAATGACAGGACCAGAATATACGTTACTGCCTGCTGTGTATATGTAGCGATAGTGGTTATACCTGGTTCTTTGTCTCCAAATCAGAGCACAGGCTCAACATGAACAATCCTCGGTCCACTTATGAAGGAGTCTTATCCACTCAGTTGGAGGTATGATTTCCCTGCATATTGCTGCCAACTTCCTGTCACTGTCCCAGAGGTTTAGAATTAGCATTCATGACCTTCAAATTGCCTAATTTCCTCAGAGTCATTGAACACAGCTAATTGGCCCTACTAGGCTGAAAGCCATATGGCATCAATTGTAAATGTTTTGCTACCATTTCTAAGTATAACCACCTGCCTGATTTACTGTTTGCTGGATGCTCACCTTGAATGTGAATATGTCCACATAATTTTTTTCTTTAAATTAAGAAATGTAGCTTAAAATTATGATTAATTTTATCCTATTAAGATGTTGAAGGGGGATGCTGAAGAAGCTTCACATTGTCAGTTTTGTATAAATCCACTTGTTGGAGAAAAGTGTTGAAATGAAATTAACAAAACCATCATATAAATATAAACGTGTAGATTGTTAAAATTACAGTTTTAGGAAATTTGCAACATAAAGTACAAGGTAAATAGATATCTCATTTTGAACTCACGTATTTAGTACAAAATATTGCCCAAAATACATCCTAGGGCTTGGGGGTATTTAGAAAAGAGAAGACCCCCAGAGCTACAAATCATTATGTAACCAGATAGCTTAACTTCAAAATGCACTTTATTTTTTTTAATCTTGTGTTTCAAGATACAACCTTGAAGAAAACTGCAGAAGCCTTTTCTCTTAGCCATAAAATAGACTCCATATCCCACCCTTTCCTACCATGTATAATCCCTTCACATTTATCTAATTGTATGCTATCATCTATGTGCCTTCTTAGAAGTTGCAGGGACTAATCTTGAGTCTGACAAAGGAAGCTTGGAGACTCAGTTGCAAAATTCCCGAGATTACTTCAAGATGGCTAGCTAGTCAACAACCCCGTCATTGTTGAGATGCTGCCAGCCCGTGATTCAGGTGGACTGAGACCCAAAATAGCCACCAGAGCAAGACACACAGACATTGTACTCAGCACAATTCTTGCATGCCTTCCTTATCAATTTTTCCACTTTTAAACCCCTACCCTCACCCCCAAAATTGAAGTAGTTGGTTTGGATGGGAAACCGGCCACATCCCCTTTACTAGTTTTGGTTAGTAAAATCACTTTCTTTCTACCAGACCTCACTCTTGTGAATTGGACTCTGCAAGTGGTAATCATTCAGATCTGTATTCAGTTACAACCAAGTGATCTCTCTGCAATGGATACAGAAAAGATAAAAGATAGGTTCAAGGAGAAATATAGGGGAAGAGGGAGGGGGAATTTAAATATTGGGGATAAATGAATTTGGGATAATTAAAAGCAAACATAGAGAAAATTCTGAAGGGAAAGTGATAATAGTGTATATGGAGACACTGTGCTCCTCAATGGAAATTTTAAGGATACGATATTGTTTCCAGTCATCTCCCTTTTAGCAATATAGCCCAGTGACTTGATGCAGTCACATCACCAGTTCTCTTCTGAGGAAACAGTTTTAGACAGATTCAAAGCCCCGTTGTTCAATGTAGCCAAGATTCTTTAATTTCTATTTCAGCTAATTAGTAGCAATACAAACTCTTGCCAAACAAGAAATGTGAATTCTTAAAGATTAAATTTTATTTTATCTCTATCTGGAGGTTGGAAACCAATCTTTTGAGAGGCACAAATTAGGATAACAGCCAACATTCATTTATTCATTCTAAAATAAAGCCTTTATGTGTAATGAATTATTTGTCATAATTCTAGAAAGTGGCATATTCCAGCAATTATAAAGTGTACTATTTTTGGAGGGTAAGATAGCTATATCATTAAGATCAAAATGATATTTAAAGGAAAACTATAACTATGCCTTTAGTATATTAAAATTAGGTAATATTTTATACATCTGTCCCTGCAAAATAAAACACTTTTTATACGTTTTCTTTGGCTCACGCACAGCTAAATTTGATGAGATAAAATACACAAATATTTGACAGGGCCAATTTCCTTTTCAAGTTGGATTTTAATTCAATAAGCATGTATTGATGACCTACTGTATGCAATACATTTGGCTAATTTTTAGCATATTTGATTTTGCTGTATCATCATGGATCTTGATGTTTGTGACTGGGGATGTTTGTGACTGGAAGCTTTTTTTTTCCATTAGCCAAATAAATGAGTAGATAAATAAATGCTGAAAGATTCTTTTAAAAATCCACGTGGTGTTATTTTGAGAGGTATAGAATTTATCTAAGCTCCAGTTCCTTCCATTGGAACAATGCATATTTAAATGAAGTAATATGTATAAAGGCAATTAGCGGCTGGGCACAGTGGCTTATGCTCTGGAGACAGGAACAGCACAAGCCTTATTTTGGATACAGTAAACCAGTAGTAAATAAATGTGAAAAATGAAATAAATTATCACACTGAGCATTGGCCTAAACTTCACGTTGAAGCATTATTCTTATTTCTCTGGGTATGAAGAGGCATTGAAGGTTTAAACAGAGAATAAGTTGATTAAAGCTGTGATTCAGAAAGATCAGTGGACCAAAAAAAATTTAATGGTGAATAACAGAAATAGAGAAATAAATTGCTTTGAGCTCGTGTATTTTGATGCTGTTAGGTGCTTACAAATTAAGATTTGTTATTTCTTCTTCATCTTGAAACCTTTATCATTACATAGTGTTGTAACCGAGCGAGTTATAGAGAAACGCCACAGTCTGAGACTAATTCAGGAGTCCTTTACTGCCGGCGACCGAGAGACGGCTAGCACTCAAAATTCTCTTGGCCCCAAAGAAGGGGCTAGATTTCTTTTTTATACCTTGGTCTAAAAGCGGAGGGGGAGCCTAGCTGAAGCAATTTTTACAGTAGCAGAGCAGACAAAAAGTTAAAAGAATTAATGGTTACAGAGATAGTTACAGAAAAATAAACAGTTTCAGGTGCAGGGGCTCAAACTATCACAGAGATAATGCATGGGCTTTGGGTACCATCCACCGAGCACGTCCCTAGGAGCTGCTGGTGCGGCTTGTCTCAGTATCTTATCAGTAGGTGCGTTCCTGGATGTGCTTGGAGTCAGCTTGCTCTAGTTAAGTCCTTGAGGAAGGGGGGCGGGTAAGGGGCTGCAAGTGAAGGAGCCAAAATGGAGTCTGTGTGGCTCTCTCAGCTAAGGGAGGGTCAATCAGGTTAAAACAAGGTAGGGCATCAGATTAGTACCTCTCTATATTCTTGATACTTGTTCTTGCTCTGAAGTCTGCTCTGCTGAAATTAATACAGCTACTTGACTTTCCTTCTGATAGATGTTAGCATGATACATCTTGTTGCCTCCCTTTACTTCTATCTTATATATCTACATTTATATTTAAAGTGAGTTTCTTGTAAAAAAACATATAGTTGGGTTTTATATTTGATCCACTGTGACAATCTTTGTCTTTTCATTGGTGTATTTAAACAATTGACAATTAATGTGATTATTGATATAGTTAAATTAATATGTACCATGTTTTTTCTCTTCTTTATCCCTATTTTTTCCGATCTTCACTGTGAAAATATAGTTGGGCTCCTGGAGGTAAAACTCACAAAAGAGTGAACATGCTTCCTAAGACTGAGTTCCCCTGGAGTTTGTATGTCTACAGCTGTCATATTTAAAGTTGAGAAACCAAGTTCATGCTAAGATGAGGAGCAAAGTAAGATAGTCCACTCTTACCGCTCCTATCAACATCATACTGGAAGTCCTAGTTAATGCAGTAGAACCAGAAATGGAAGTAAAGGTATACAGATTGAAAAGGAAAAAATAAAACTCCTTCTTTGTTGTTGTTGAGATGATTGCTTATGTAGAAAATTTCAAAGAATCAACAAAATCTTCTGGATCAAATATGTGATTACAGAAAGTTTGCAGGTTACAAAGTTAGTGTACAAAAGCAATTTTCTTTTTCTTTCTCTTTTTTTTTTTTTTTTTTTGAGACAGAGTCTCACTCTGCCACCAGGCTGGAGTGCAGTGGCGCTATCTTGGCACACTGCAACCTCCGCCTCCCAGGTTCAAGCGATTCTACTGCCTTAGCCTCCTGAGTAGCTGGGACTACTACAGGCACATGCCACCATGCCCAGCTAATTTTTGTATTTTTAGTAGAGACAGGGTTTCACCATGTTGGCCAGGATGGTGTTGATCTCCTGACCTCATAATCTGCCCGCCTTGGCCTCCGAAAGTACTGGGATTACAGGTGTCAGCCACGACACCTGGCCAGTCATGTCTTCTTAAGTAGCATCCACTGCTCCTTTTAAGACAAAAGCTCAGGGGTCTCCACTGACTCCACTCCTCTCTCCTGTCCGTTCAGTCAGTGACAACACCTACCTGGCTCCTGGAGACATTTCTGTTTATGATGCATCAGATTTTTTTTTTTTTTTTTTTTTGAGACGGAGTCTTGCTCTGTCACCCAGGCTGGAGTGCAGTGATGCAATCTTGGCTCACTGCAAGCTCTGCCTCCCGGGTTCACGCCATTCTCCTGCCTCAGCCTCCTGAGTAGCTGGGACTACAGGTGCCCGCCACCATGCCTGGCTAATTTTTTTGTTTTTTTTTTTTAGTAGAGATGGGGTATCACCGTGTTAGCCAGGATGGTCTCTATCTCCTGACCTCGGCCTCCCAAAGTGCTGGGATTACAGACGTGAGCCACTGCACCCGGCCAGACGCATCAGATTTTTTTTTTTTTTTTTTTTTTTGGGACGGAGTCTCGGTCTGTCGCCCAGGCTGGAGTGCAGTGGTGCAATCTCGGCTCCCTGCAAGCTCCGCCTCCCGGGTTCACACCATTCGCCTGCCTCAGCCTCTCCGAGTAGCTGGGACTACAGGCGCCCGCCACCACTCCCGGATAATTTTTTGTATTTTTAGTAGAGACGGGGTTTCACCGTGGTCTCGATCTCCTGACCTCATGATCCGCCCGCCTCGGCCTCCCGAAGTGCTGGGATTACAAGCGTGAGCCACCGTGCCTGGCCCAGATTTTTATCATAGCATCCTGAGAAATGACTCAGATAATACTCTCCCTGATCCTTGACCATTATTCTTTAAATTGTGTTCAAAGCACACCTCCAAACAGATTTTTTTATTGTTCCTTTTTTTTTTTTTTTGGAGACAGGGTCTTGCTGTGTCACGCAGGCTGGAGTGCAGTGGCATGATTATGGTTCACTGTAGCCTTGACCTCCCGGGCTCAAGCAATCCTCTCCTCTCAGCCTCCTGAGTAGCTGGGACTATAGGTGCAGGCCACCATGCATGGCTAAGTTACATTTTTTATTTTTGTAGAGACAGGATCTTGCTATGTTGCCCAGGCTCATCTTGAACTTCTGGGCTCAAGTGATCCTTCCACCGTGGCCTCCCAAAGTGTTGGCATTACAGGTGTGAGCCACTTTGCCTGGCTGATTGTTTCTTTTATGGGTCCCTCGGCATATATTTAACTGCCCTCCACTGCCTCAAAATTAAATCCAAATGATGGGAAAGATCTTGGGCTAAGGACCTCTTTGTTTAAATCAGGAATCAATATAAACACATGTTAAGGAGAGTACCCTGGGTTTTCAGCATGAGTTTGTCTTTAATATCAAAAGGCTGCTAAATGTGGGCTTGTTCTATTATTTCATTAGCTTAAGCACCAAATCAGTGTCACAGCAGCCACTAAATTATTAGATAATGTCATTATGCCATTATTTATAATCAAGGGACATGGTAAGATACAGTGCCAGGAAAAGATCTTCTGCCTTATGGTAAAAACAACTGTTGAGGACATTGGCCACAGGGTTGCTCAAAGCCACCTTGATGTCTGCCACTTGAAATTTCTTCAGTTGTGAAGTACCCTTGCAATATCTGCCCTTAACCTGCAGGTACCAACCGTCAATACCTTCTTTCACACAGCTTTACCTAATGCAGTGGCTATCTATAGGAATGACAAATACATACTACTTGCGGGTACCATATGAAGGATTTTCATAAAACATGGTACAGGTTAATGTAATTGCAATGAATGGAGGGAGCTAACTAACCTTAGCTCAAAAGACATTTCGGAGCTAGGCATGGTGGTGCACACCTTTAGCCCAGCTACGCAAGAGGCTGACACAGGAAGATCAATTGAACTCAGGAGTTTGAGTCCAAGCTGGGCAACATAATGAGACCCTATGTCTTAAAAAAAAAAAAAAAAAAGACACCTGGTGTACTGACCTCTCCCTAGTCTCTTGGGTTCAGCAAGGTGATCCTAGACCTTCCTTATTGTATGGGGCCTTTTGCATATCTTCCCTGAAGGCACCAAATGAAAGCATATCTTGGCCTGTTTGATGATGTTTCAGGAATTAAATAGGAAAGTTGACAGTAAGGGATGGGTCTGAAGATAAAGAGTCAGGCAATGTGGAGCAGCATGAGCTGAGGCTGATGCAGATATCAGGACCTTCCATGCCACCCAGGCCCGGGAACAGCAACTGAGGAACTTGGACATAATTTACAAGCCTGGACCATGACCATCAGGAAGGGCCAAGTGCAAACTAGCATAGCCAAGCCAAGGCAGATTTAATGTTCCAGGATGGAGCTGAGTAAAATCAAGAGGTGAATGTAAAAATGCAACATTATTAATTATAGGGAAATCTGGATACAGGGATGTAGACTAATCATTGTGAGGCTGCAGACAGGTGATTGGCCTGGTGAAAATGTTGCTTTTATATGTTTTATTGTCTTATAAACAATTTAAGTGAGTGAATGGATATGGCAGAGAAGGGAAGAGTTTGTAAGTTCGCTCCCACTTTTTCAAAAATACTTCAGGTACTCAAGCCATCACTAGGTTAAGAATTCCTCTTGACCTTGTAAAATCAAGCATGTAAAAGTTAACCTTTGATTATATCTCAGGTGAATAGTTAGATGTAGAGTTCAGTGGCTAATTGGTGTGATGCCAGTGGAAAGAAGTACATTGTGGGGGGCCAGGTTGGATGTGAGGGACATCAGACAAAAAAACAAGGTAAAATTGTAGAACTGGATGTCTGAAGAGATGGGGGAAAGAATTCCTTAGTTCATGACATCTTAATGGGATCACATCACCTTTCCAAAGCCACAGACATTTTATAATATTGTAGTAAGCAGCACAAGTCAGAACTGGGGATTTCTGCATCAGGCTGCTTATTACAACATCAGAGATTTATTTAAACCGTGTTTATTAAAAGACCTCTTTCTGGATGCACCTAGGTCTTTTCAGAGTAGCAGCAGCTGGGCCAGGGGTGATAAAGGGGAAGACTCCTCTATTTAGTTATTGACAAGAAAGAACATCTTCCAGGAGGGATTTTTACTCTCCTTTGATTACCCGCACTCCCTTCAAAGACAAGGAGCTTAGAATCCCTCATGGACTCTCACTGCCCTGAATCTGGCTGCTGTGAAGATGACTTATCAGACATTCCTTTGGGACAGCAGGATCAGGATAATGGGCAGAGGGGAAAGGAGAGTCCTGGTTCTCCCTGCTTTCTCCTTCCAATCAGTATTAGTTGTCTTTCTGTTGCCCACTAACAGGCAAATAACCTGACTCCACTCTTGCCAAATGAGGCTCTACCTCAATCTAGTATCAATTCAACTTTCAAACAGTGCTGACATGGACTCTCTTTTGGAAATAAGGCATTAATGTCGTCAACACCACCTTCTACCAAAGAACACAGATAGTCTGATTTTATCTGGGTCACAAAGCAATCCTTTCTGCCTCATCTTAGATGCTTCTAAGGAAAGACTGCAGCAAGATATTTGAGATTATCACTTACTGAGCAGGTCACCCCTGCCCTGAGCACAGGGCAGGTGGGATGGGTTGGTGGCTGGGCCTCATTGAGGAAGGCTGTTGCATAGGAGGCCTTGTTAGAGATGTCCTGGGGATCTCTCTTGCCAGCTTTATGTAATTCGAAAGGTAATGGGAAGGAACTCACTTCACTGTGTCACAGGAACATTTTGTGTGTGTTATGCCACTTAGATTTCAAAAAACTCTATGAATGCTCACTTATCTCTGTGTATCATATTTGCCTGTAAGCTTCCAGTCCTCTAATTAGAGGGCTCGAGGGCACAAATTGTCCCTATTCAGATTTGTATCCCCAGTGCCTAGAGGAAAGCCAGACATATTGTTAAACTTGGAATATGTATGTTGTATAAATAAATAGTTGAACATTGTTAGAATCCCTTAAAAGTAAACAAAGATTGGCCAGGCAGAGTGGCTCAGGAAATCACAGCACTTTGGGAGGCCAGGGCAGGGTTAGGGGTGGCTTGGGGCCAGGAATTTGAGACCAGCTTGGGCAACATAGCCAAACCCGATCTCTTAAAAAAAAAAAAAAAGAGGAAGACTTGGGATATCAAATATATACTGTTAGGATGTGAGGATATGGCTAACATACAATTTGAACTATTCCTATTTGATCACTTAATGACACCGTAATGGAAATGTAATTTCATACAGATTTTCGTCTTACTTCTAGACCAGTTTTTTTTTTTTTAGTGATTTTGTGGTTTTGAAATTTCTAGAGATATTTTTGGTAGCTATAATAAGTGGGGAGGAGATCAGTGCTAGTATTTAATGGATAGGGAACAAGTGTGCTCAGAGTATAGCAAAGTAAAATAAAGAATTAGTGCATGGCCTACACAATTTATCACTGTTTTCTTGGCTGCTGATGTAGGTAAGAAAACAGCTTAGAATTACCTGCGCTTCTGCCCTAACTCCTTTTATTTTGCATGGTTTTAAAATGCAAAGAGTTTGCTGGGAATGTAACTATCATGTAAATTGAGGAAAATCATACCTCTGTCTAGGTGTTTGCAAGCTCTTTTATAGACTGGGGGTGGCTAGCAAGCAAAGGTCACAAAGCAGGTTTCATCTCCTTCCTTTTTACCAAGTCCTGCCTCGGTTGACTTGAGATAGGTTAGTCACTGGCCCTTCCTTCCTTCCTTCCTTCCTTCCTTCCTTCCTTCCTTCCTTCCTTCCTTCCTTCCTTCCTTCTTTCCTCCCTCCCTCCCTCCCTCCCTCTTTCTCTCTCTCTCTCTCTCTCTCTTTCTTTCTTGATGGAGTCTTGCTCTGTTACCAGGCTGGAGTGCAGTGGCGCCATCTTGACTCACTGCAACCTCCACCTCCCAGGATCAAGTGGTTCTCCTGCCTCAGCCTCCTGAGTAGCTGGGACTGTAGGCGTGCACCACCACCACGCCCAGTTAATTTTTGTATTTTTAGTAGAGACGGGGTTTCACCCTGTTGGCCAAGATGGTCTCGATCTCTTGATCTCGTGATCCACCCACCTCGGCCTCTTAAAGTGCTGGGATTACAGGCGTGAGCCACCGCGCCTGGCCATTGGCCCCTCCGTATTGGGAACACTTACTAAATCTGAGACACAGAAAACCACTTTTTTTTGTTTGTTTTTGAACTGGGCAGCCTCCTGAGCCAGAGTGGCTCAGAGAGACTCCCAGAGAATCACCGCCTGTTTTTTTTTGTTGTTTTTTTTTTTTTTTTTGAGAAAGAGTCTTGCTCTGTCACCCAGGCTGGAGTGCAGTGGTGTGATCTTGGCTCACTGCAACTTCCGCCTACCAGGTTCAAGTGATCTTCATGCCTCAGGCTCCCAGGTAGCTGGGACTACAGGCACCTGCCACCATACCTGGCTAGTTTTTGTATTTTTAGTAGAGACGGGGTTTTACTATGTTGGCCAGGCTGGTCTCAAACTCCTGACCTCAGGTGATCCTCCCGCCTCAGCCTCCCAGGGTGCTAGGATTACAGGCACAAGCCACCATGCCCTGCCGAAAATCACATTTTAACATACTACTTTATTCAAGGAATCAGAGCAAAGAGAAAAAACAAGAATTACTTTTTTTGTTAACTCCATGAAAAATATGAGGAACTGTCCTAGTAAACAATTTTATCATTTTCACAATGATGAGTATATAGAGCCTGCCTGTTCAGCCTCTCTTTTGAACAGAATTGGATAAATACGACCAAATCTTTGGCATTGGGATTCATTTTTTTATACTGTCCTTGGGTCTTTTACTGTGAAAGCATTTTCCGGGTGGAATTTTTTAAGTTAAAGTTCAAGATAAAGCTGTATGTGAAAAAATGAAACGTGTACAGCTGATGGTAAGTGAGATAACCGATGTTAGGGTATGCAGATACACATTTAAAGTGTTCATTGTTATATATTTATTTTAATGTGAGTGAATAATCAATACATCAAATCTGTGGTTAAATGAAGAATTGTTTAAGCCCGGGAGGTTGAGGCTGCTGTGAGCTATGATCCCACTACTGCACTCCAGCCTGGGTGACAGAGCACGACCTCGTTTAAAAAAAAAAAAAATACATATCAGAGTCTGACTCACAGCTCTGCTATTCACCAACCTCGTGACCTCAGATTCAGCCCTTGTTTTCTCTTTTCTTTTTTTTTCTTTCTTTTTTTTTGAGATGGAGTCTTGCTCTGTCACCCAGGCTGGAGTGCAATGGGGCGATCTCTGCTCACTGCAACCTCCGCCTCCTGGGTTCAAGTCATTCTCCTGCCTCAGCCTCCCGAGTAGCTGGGACTACAGGCACCCACCACCACACACCCAGCTAATTTTTGTATTTTTAGTAGAGACGGGGTTTCACCAGGTTGGCCAGGCTGATCTCAAACTCCTGACCTCAGGTGATCCACCCGCCTCGTTGTCCCAAAGTACTGGGATTACAGGCATGAGCCACCATGCCTGGCGTTTTCTCTTTTCTACAAGGGAAACATTAAAACCCTTCACGATACGCAAACATAAGCCCGATGGTGGGTGACCTTAAATCGTGAGCACAGATGAAAGCCTGTATCAGCTCTAGAAAAGTATGTAGAGTGTTACCTACTGGACCATGTTGTGAGGCTTAATCCCAATTACCTTATGTGAAGTAGGTGCGCCAAAGAGGGAGTGGCTTCCTTGTTTCCAACGCTCCTTGCAAAACCTTGAGGGATAAACATTTTGAATGATGCTGAGATATTTTAGGCAGTAAAGCACTCATCAAAGTTTCCTCTGAGGTTTAATGACTTTTAGGTTTCTTGTTTTCCTATTAGATGAGGTAGGTGAAGCTGATAGAGACAGCTAAGGATGGGAATGACTACATTACTGTTTGCTGATTGATATCCCCCAGTGTACTAACTTCAAACCTAAATAATCTCAGAGGTGTAAGATCATCTTACTGTCTTCTGTGCTAACATTTTCTCTTGCTCTATTGAAGAAGGGAAAAGAAATAGGGATTTCTGTGTTGACTGCAATGTAATAGTTAAGTATTTTTCTTGATAGTCTTAAGGTAGCAACAACAACAACATACATGCATACATGTATATATAGGACAATAATTTTATTTTAGTTAATCAGGTGATTTTTTTTCTGGATTTAGGCATAGTATTTTAAGAAAAACAGATTTACATAGTAAAAAATTTCAGAAATGCAGATTGCATTTTCCGTAGACATTCCTCTACACACACACACACACACACACACACACTCCTTATGAGGGCTTCAAAGAACTACAAGAGTCTGAGCTAGAAGGAATTCGTGAGGTCCTTTATTCCAAGCTACATTTCATAGCTGAGGACCAGAATGGTAGCCCTCACAGAAAATTAGTGCTAGAACTGGGAATTAAACATATCATTCCTTACTATTGGGATTCCCTTAGTACTATGTGGCAATGAAAAAAATGAGGTGGGTCTGTGTATAAGTTGTGGCGCTCTCCAGGAGAATGTGCAGATTCAGGGTAGAGGGGGGAGGCACTGGCGCTGGGTGTGTCAGAGAAAGGAGGATGTGACAGAGTGAGTTCCTCAGGTGAGTGCTTGGAGGAGTGAGGAGAGATGGGGAGAATGTGAAGTCCTGAGGATCTGGGGCCTGGGATCAAGGGAAGGGAGCTTCCTTTCATCTGAAGGGTGTAGATGATTTCCTCTCCATCGCTTCACTCCCTCCTCTAGAACAAATAACACAGCTCATATGTGGACCGTCTTTCTAATCATCTCCTGACAAGATTCTCTTCTTCTAAGGCCCAGCAGTTAGAAAATCTTCTCAGGCTGGGCACGGTGGCTCATGCCTGTAATCCCAGCATTTTAGGAGGCTGAGGTGGGCAGATCACTTGAGGTCAGGAGTTGGAGATCAGCCTGGCCAACAAACTCTTATCTCTACTAAAAGTACAAAAATTACCCGGGCATGGCGGCACACACCTGTAATCCCAGATGCTGGGGAGGCTGAGGCAGGAGAATCACTTGAACCTGGGAGGCGGAGGTTGCAGTGAGCTGAGATTGCGCCATTGTACTCCAGCCTGGGCGACAAAAGGAGACTCCATCTCTGGAAAAAAAAATCTTCTCGATGGACTCCTCAGCCTCCTCAGCTCCATCAGTAGGAGTTATGAGGGTTATGGGGGCACTCCTTGCATTGGAAGTAACACCTCCCACCCCAACAGGTTAATTTTCCACACTCAGCAGTATTAGGCACAGTGGATAATTCCCTCCTTTTTGATGAGGATGACCTGAGAATGGAGCTTCTTGTGACAGAAATAGGGATGAAAAGCATTGTGAGATCAGTCCTGGTCCCTCAATGCAGGCAGTCATGTCGAGGCTGCATGGTGGTCTCTGGGATGCCCCAGTCTCCTGGCTCTTCCCTTACCATCCAGGCCTTTCATTCTTAGGCTCCTCACACGTTTTTCCTCTTGCCTCTGGTAACTTGATGTTAGAGGTCCCCAGGAGTCAGTCATAGGTCTTCTCTATCTGCACACTATCCCTTGGTGATCTTATCTAGTCTCAAGGTTTTAAATGCTGTTGATTCTCTAACAACTCCCAAATACATACTTCCAGCCCAGCTCTCTTGCTTTGGACTAGTACGTCGGACTGTCTATTTGACATCTTCACTTGGAGGTCTAATAGACCCTTCAGACTTAACATGTCCCACATTAGCTGGGTGTGGTGGTGCACGCCTGTAACCTCAGCTACTTGGGAGGCTGAGGCACAACAATCGCTTGAACCCGGGAAGTGGAGGTTGCAGTGAGCTGAGATTGCACTGCACTGTAGCCTGGGTGACAGAGCCAGACTCTGTCTCAAGGAGAAAAAAAAAGCTACCCGTTGCTTCCTCCATTCTCCTTCCAGCTTTATTTTTTCCATAGAGCTTATGACCTTAACAGTCTGTGTAATTTACGTATATGTTTATTGTCTGTGAGTATACATTATGTGTCTAGGTCACTAGAATGTGAGCTCCATGAAAGCAGAGATTTTTTTGTATGTATGTCCTGTGTTTTCTGATGATTCCCACATACCTCTAACCGTGCCTGGCACATAGGTACTCAAGAAATGTTTGCTGAATAAGGCTCCTCAAATCAAGAGCCCCAATAGGCCGTATGAATGCTGCAAAATAATTGTACTACAGGGACCCATTTGTGGGAATACTCACAGCACTAAAACCCCTTAGTTAAGAGGGATCTGAACAGCCTAAGAGGTTTCTGCCTAACTCCCGGCAGCAACTTCGCAAAGTAGTATAGCCACCACACACCGTCCCTGAGATGTCAGAGTCACTGATGGATTTGGGCCCCAGGACAGCCTTTACCAGCTGCTGGTGTGGCCGAGTCTCCACCCACGAGTCCTAGGCTGGTAGGTTCACTAAGGTGTGTAGACACCCCCACTCTTCATGTGACAAGTTGCTGGTGGCCCAACTCCTCTTTATCCGTGGAAACTTCAGCCCTTCCTTAAGATGCTTCCTTTCTGGAATCCTCACTCCTCTCTACTCAGCCCGCGGCCTCTCTCACAGCTGCTCCAATGGCTGAGCGTCCTTGGCGGCAGAGCGGCACCAGCGGCCGTCGTTGATCCGCGATGACCGCAATGTGTAAGTGTGCCTTCCAGCCAGCAGAGGGCAGGAGCGGCTGCGATGTCCCAAGCCGGGCTTGTGCGGGCTCCTGCCTGGCCCCTTTCACTGCTGGTTCCACCTCTCCCCCCAGCTCCCCGCTTCTTCCAGGACGGGAGTGAGGGAGGGGAGGAGGACTGGGGGAGTGAGCGCGTGCGGGTGTGCCCGTGTGTGGTGGTGCAGGGAAGCATGTGCTTCGGGAAAGCTTTCCCGGGATGATGCTCTTTCTGGGCTCACGGGTCCGATTTGCCCACAGCAAATGTCTGTACTATGCAGACATTGAAATAGAATGAGGTCCACTCTCTTCCGATGGCGGGTCACAGACTCCTGGGAAGGGGATCTGAAGCCCCTCCACCGAGCCACCTCGCTTCCTTTATAGAGATAATCCCCAGACTTGCCCTCACCGCGCTGGAAAGAGCAGCCTGGAGGGAGAACGCCGAGCTGGGGCAACTCCTTCCGCGCGGCCCCTTAAGTGCTGAGGCTGATTCCAGCCGCCGCCACAGTGGCCGGCAGGGGACGCTGCGCCGCCGAGACCCAGCGGGCCGAGAGGCACCAAAGCCGTGTCTCCTGGTTCTTAGCTGAGACGGACTTGAACTTCCAAAAGCCTCCTTAACCACTGAGGAAGCAGGAGAATGAACAGGCTTCAAATAGTGAGCGCCTGCTGTATGCCACGAGCTTTCCATTGCGGAGGTGGCTGGATGTGCAGAAGGAGGGCAGGGCGAGGAAGGAGAGACGGCTGCCCCACTCTCGGCCTGTTTGCCGCGGGCTGCAGGCTTGGGGTTTGGAGGTCAAGTCTATGCTGCATCGCTAGAGTAGTTTACAATTGTGAAATTCAACTGTAAATTGAAATTCACAGCTTCGTTCTTTAAACTTTCTATTACCAGGGACCATTCCTTAGTAGGCTCAGAAAGGGCTACAGTGAGGTAGGCTGTTTGATTTTTCTTTTACATATACAGATACATTGTACATGCAAATGGCAGAGGTAAATTCAAACATTAGGAGAGCAAATGTAGCGAAAAGGATGAAGACATCTTACTTTTCTTTTCCAGATGCAACAATTTGCAGTTTTTTGATATCTTTTTACTGTCTATGCATATCTACATGTTATATTCATAAGCTCATTGACATGTATATAGATGAGTGTTTATTTCCTATTCCTCCCCACAAATAGTAACATTCTATACACAACGTTCTACACCGTTACTTCTTTCCCACTAACAATATATTTTAGACATATTTCACGCCAGTAGCAAGAGTATACCTCATTCTATTTTGATGTCCGCATACTACAGGCATACCTCAGAGATGTTGCGGGTTTGGTACTAGACCACTGCAATTTTTATTTTTATTTATTTATTTATTTTGAGACAGAGTCTCACTCTGTCGCCCAGGCTGGAGTGCAGTGGCGCGATGTCTGCTCACTGCAAGCTCTGCTTCCCAGGTTCATGCCATTCTCCTGCCTGAGCCTCCCGAGTAGCTGGAACTACAGGTGCCCGCCACCACACCCAGCTAATTTTTTTTTTATTTTTAGTAGAGACAGGGTTTCACTGTGTTAGCCAGGATGGTCTCGATCTCCTGACCTCGTGATCTGCCTGCCTCGGCCTCCCAAAGTGCTGGGATTACAGGCGTGAGCCACTGCGCCCGGCGGCAATTTTTATTTTTCAAAACACACATTTTTTTTTGTTTCCCAATGCATGTAACAGTTATATTGAAGGTGGCCATTGAGATCTGAGAGCTCACAGGAAATAGAGTTCATATATCTGTACGTTTGCATTTCTGTAAACGAAAGTTCCTTGGCACAGTGCTTAGACTGTGGACAGCATTTTGAGGGTGCCAGTCCTAACTCTAAGTGTATGATACAAGTCAGTCAGTCAACCTTTATGAGGAAGTGGGGTGCAATGGACTGAGGGCGAAGCTCTGGTCTGGGCCTGGGGTGTCAGTGCAGGGATGGAAAAGCATATCCAGGGAGGTGACTGGAGAGGTTAGTTTGTGAGACAGGGACTAGCCTTAGAATGCCAGCTTCCTGGAAAAACAACAGAGGAACTCAGACGTGATCCACAAGCCTGGGGCCCTGACCATCTGGAAAGGCCAAGCGGAGACTGGTGTGGCCCAGTGAAGGTAGGTTTGATGGCTGTGGATGCAGCCACAGGGGAGTCCCTTAATCCCTCTTACAGGTCACTGAGGAGAACTGCAGTAAGGCATTTCAAGTAGTCACTTACTGAAGACTGCTCTGAGCAGGTCACCCTGCCATTAGCATGGACATGGAAGGTGGGGTGGGTCAGTGGCTGAGCCTCCCTGAGGAAGGCTGTTGCATGGGAAGCCTTGTTAGAGACATCCTGGGAATTTTTCTTGCCAGTTTTTCATCATTCCCTATTGGCCTTTTTTGGGGCAGAGGTCACATATATCTGAGGTAGTGCAATCTGCAAGAATGGCCTGCAAAAGCATTATTATTCTCCATCCCGTACAGATTCCAAAGACTTCTTGACATTAATAATTTCTTGTGGGAGGAAAATTAATTCATAATTAGCTAGCCATGGCCCTAACTCATGATTTTCTGTGGTTTTAAGAGAATGGTTGTCTGTATAAAGCACATGGCCTTATGAAAGGACACATGGAGGTTAGAATGAGAGCTCTGCTACTCACCAACCACATCACCTCAGACAAGGAGCTTGCCTGCTCTGTTCCACCAGGGAAACACTAAAACCCTTTATGAATGCAGCAAATAATAAGCCTCTTGGTGGATCACCAGCATCTTGAACACAGGTGAACATGTGCACCATCTCAGTAAAGATGAGAATAGTGTTACCTCCTGGACCATACCTTTGTGAGTTTGAATCCCAATTGCCTTGTATGAAATGGGTGAACCAAAGTGCTGGTGGTTTCTTCTTGATTTTTAAGCCTCCTTGTTAAACCATAAGACACAAAAACAGTGAATAGTGTTGGGATATTTTGGCTGTTTAGCACCTGCCAAATAAATCTGCATTTTAGGTTTAATGAGTTTGATGCCTCTTGTTCTCCTGAGACCAATGGTAGGTTATGGAAGGAACCTCGTTAGACACAGATATGGATGGGATGCAGTATATTAATGTCTGCTGACTCACAGGTTCTCCTAGTATACTAGGCAGTCCTCTGATCTAGAAGCATGACATTATTGTAGTAGTTTGTGCTTGCTGATCTTTTCCATTAGATCAGCATGTCATTTCCTCAGAATGACAGTTCTGAGGGATAGTCCTTGGTCATTCCCTGCAGTAAAACTGTTCGTTTTTGCTGGAAAGTCTTAAAGTAATTATGTAATTTGCATGTAACAATAATTTCATTACACAATATTTCACTTTTTTCTAAATCCACAATATTTTAAGAATATTTGACTTTCAGAACCTATGAGCACAGAGATATGGATGACATTACATTTTCTGCAGAGAGTTTGCCACACACTAGCCCACAGACATACACATGCACAGGCGCACACCCACACCCACCCATATCAGGAACTCTGCCGAACACAGAGAGTCTGAGCTGGAAAGAGGTTGAGAACTCCTTTATTCTAAGCTTCTTTTTTTCCAACTGAGACGAAATAGGTGATCTGCCAAGCTTCCACAAAAATTAATGGTAGATTTGGAATTGATCACACGTACCTTTCCCTTCAAGGTTCTATATGGATTAAGTGGAAATAAAAAGCAAGGTGGGCCTCTAGGTGTTATGGAATGAATTGCGTCCCCCCAAAATTCATATGTAAAGCCATAACCCTTGGTAGCTCCTAAAGTGACTATGTTTGAAGATGGGGCTTTTAAAGAGGTAATTAAGTTAAAATGAGACTTTTAACTTGGGCCCTAATCGAGTTGGATTGGTGTCCTCATAAGCAGGGGAGATTAGGACACACAAGAGACACCCAGGATGGGAACATGCACAGGGGAGTGACCATGTGAGGACACAGTGAGAAGGCAACTGTCTGCAGGCCATGGACAGAGGCCTCAGAAGAAACTAGAACTGCTGACACCTTCCCTTGTGTGAAGTTTAATGCTGAATGTCAACTTGATTGGATTGAAGGATACAAAGTATTGATCCTGGGTGTGTCTGTGAGGGTGTAGCCAAAAGAGATTAACATTTGAGTCAGTGGGCTGGGGAAGGCAGATCCACCCTTAATCTGGTGGGCACAATCTAATGAGCTGCCAGCGAATATAAAGCAGGCAGAAAAACGTGAAAGGAAGAGAGACTGACCTAGCCTCCCAGCCTACATCTTTCTCCTGTGCTGGATGCCTCCTGCCCTCGAGTTTTGGACTCCAAGTTCTTCAGTTTTGGGACTCAGACTGGCTCTCCTTGATCCTCAGCTTGCAGACAGAGTACTGTGGGACCTTGTGATCCTGTAAGTTAATACTTAATAAACTCTGCTATATATATTATTATACATATAAGATATATACACATTATATATATACACATAATATATGTATATATACATATATATATAGATATAGATATATCCTTAATAGTCTGTCCCTCTAGAGAACACTGTCTAATACACCTTGGATTTCTGGTTTCTAGAACTGTGAAAAAATAAGTTTCTCTTGTATAAACCACCTGGTCTGTGGTATTTCATTCTAGCAGCCCCAGGAAGGAAATAGAATGGGTAATCTGTAGAGGTCTCCAGGAGAAAGGGCAGGGCAGAAGAGGGGGATTAGAGAGAAGGAAGTTACTGGAGATGGGTGCTTCAGAGGGAGGGAGGAATTGTCAAGTGAGTTGATCTGATGAGTCTGTAGAAGAGTGAGGAGAGATGGAGACAAAAACAGTTCATGTGAAGTATGGAGGGCCGGGGTAATGGAAAAGGAGGACCAGTGTCTCGGGAAGGGAGACATACGTGCTCTACTCTCCTCCTTTTTATTCCCTCCTCTGGGAGGAAAATATGACTCCAGTGTGGACCCTCTTTCTTCTCACCTCCTGGACAAGACTGTCTTCTCTAGGTCAAGAACTTGGAAAAATCTCCTCAATCCACTGCCCAGACTCCTGTCCTCCAACACTTTGGGTCATGGGGATCCCTAACATTTGGAATGAGACAATTCCCCACAGCTCCAGCCTCTGTCTGGGTCAATTTTCCATTCTTTCTTTACTGATCTATCAGAAGCATTTAACATAGTATCACTCCCTCCACCTGGGATGATCTGGGAATGAGCTTCCTGTGACAGAAATAGGGATGAAAAGCATCAAGTTCAGTCATGGTGTCCTCAAGGCAGATAGGCTGCCTCTCAGTGTGTAGGACACTGCTGTCTCTTGGCCTGTCCCCTACCCTACAGGGCTTTCATTCTCAGTCTCCTATGTGAGTCCCTCCTCTTCCCCCTGGAATTTTGTTGTTGGAGCTCCCCAAGGGTCAGTGGTGGGCTTCTTCTTGATCCACATGACATCTCTCGGTTTTTGTCAGTGGGATCAATGGATGAAATGCCATCAACTCCCAAACCAATCTTCAGCCCAGCTCTCTTGGTTGAACTGTAGACTCTTGCATCTAATTTGTTATTTGATAACACCACATGGATGTATCATGTATGTTGCAGACTTTTTACATCCCAAGTGGAAACACTGATCATCTCCCCAGATCCCCTCATCTACCAGTTCCTTCCTCGGAATTCCTATCTCAGTTGAAGATAAACTCCATCATTTTCAGTGAAAACCAAAGTGGTTTGAAGTAATCCTTTATGCTTTCATTCTCTAACATACTCCAGCTAATCTATGGGGAAAGACTGCTCTTTCTACCTTCAAAACGTGCCTGGATCTGATTACTGATTCCTGGTTCCCCTACAATCACCAAGTCCGAGACACCAACACCTCCCACTGGCAGAACTGCAAGACCCTGTCACTGTGCCCTTCTTCCACCTTCACCAACCACAGCGGCCAGAATGATCCTTTTACACCATAACTCAGGTCCTGCTGCTCTACTCAGAACCCTATAGAGCTTCCACATTTCACTGAGTAAAAGCTGGGATCCCTACATTCTCCTGTGCCCTAACGTAATATGTCCTCCTACGCACTTTTGAGGACACACTTTCTACTCTTTTGCTTCTCAGTCACTCCCCTCTAGTTTCCTGACCGTTTACTGTTCCTTGAAGACACCTGGCATGTGCCTGCTTTATGGCTACTTTAGTCCCACCCCACCTGCATGTGCCGGGCTAAGTCCTTCATCCCCTGTAAGTCTTTGCTCAAAAGTAATTTTCTCAAGGATACCTATATAAAATGATTGTCATCTTAAAATGAACAAATAACAGAGCATGGATTTCTATCTTAAATTCTTTATCATTTCTTTCCTGCTTTTTAGTACCCCGAAACACCTTCCTTCCAAGTACTTGGTCTTTCTCATGACCTAAGAATCTGAAAGTATAGTTAAACTGTTATAAACAATAAGGGACAGTTATGGCTTAATGAGCAGCTTATCAGAACTCAGATGATGAAAAGAGAAACCAGTTATACACTCTTTCTTCATACTCCTCTATGCTCTATCTTGGTTCACTTTTCAGGCATACATCCTTTACATATTGGCAAGATGGTTGCAACAGCCCCAAAACCTTATATTATTTCAGAAATAAGTAGAGGAGAAAAAGTCTCCGGCCTTCTTCCCCCAACATTCCCAGCCAATGTCTGATTGTTTCGAGGGCCCGTCTCATAACCCAACAGGACCTCTGAAATGGGATGAATGCTCTGATTAGGTCAAGTGTGGCCCAAGAATGCTGGTGGTCTTCAAACCCTTTCTGGGGTATCCATGGGGTGTTTCCTTCCTAACCACCCATTTGTGTGAGGCCAGATTCTCTTTATACAATTCAGCAAAACAACATAGTGTAGCAGACTGAACGCCAGGCAGACATGAGTGTCCAGATGTCTATATAGACTCAGACATTAAAGACATTTTGAAAATGTAAAACAATGCCATTCCTTTTTAATTGTTTTGTTTTAAAAAACAGAGTTACTTTTCAAAAAGTATGATCTTTATATTTATATGTCATAATTGTATTAACTGGTTTATGATTGATAATTATTTAAAAAATATTTTAGTCCTAATTTCTAATGAGATAAATAAATATGAATAATCAACATAAATGAAGGTTTTCTATGGTTCTTAGAAACTTTCAGATGGTAAAGTGATCCTAAAGAACATTGGGTGGAGGGTTGGGGTGTGGATGAGATGGTGTCTGTCCTCTGCTGAAACAGAGTTCTTACTCACCCTGCAGCTACTGCTGTGCTTTGACTTTGTGACGGATTGTCCCAGTATCAGGCTGATATCCTAGGCGGTGGGAAGGGGATATTGGTTGGAGCTGATTTGTCATGTCAAAACATCTACATTTGGTCAATCAATGACCCAGAATGATTCCTCAGAATCTCAGAATGGGGCTCTTGTACTGAGCGGTCCCATAAAGTCATATTGAGTGAGGATTTTCTGTAGTGTCTATTAAGATGCCTTAGAAGAAACTAAGCCTATGTGGTAGTCACTGATGCCTCATTCTTGTGTCCGACTCAGTGAATCTTGCCTATGCGTTTGCCTTTAGCAAACTGCAGGATTTGAGATCCATAGAAGTATTTTCTGTTATTGCCCTGCCATCTCTAAATATAAGAGACATCTCATTTATGATGCCCCTTTTTTCTTTTTTTTCTGTTTTATTTTTCTTTCTTTTCTTTTCTTTTTTCTTTCTTTCTTTCTTTTTTTTTTTTTTGAGACAGAGTCTGGCACTGTCGCCCAGGCTGGAGTGCAATGGCACAATCTCAGCTCACTGCAACCTCTGCCTCCCGGGTTCAACTGATTCTCCTGCCTCAGCCTCCTGAGTAGCTGGGATTACAGATGTCCACCACCATGCCTGGCTAATTTTTGTATTTTTAGTAAAGATGGGGTTTCACCATATTGGTAAGGCTGGTCTCGAACTCCTGACCTCGTGATCCACCCCCACGTTGGCCTCCCAGGTGCTCAAGTGCTGAGATTACAGGCCTGAGCCACTGTGCCCCGCCTATGCCCCCTTTTTCAATCGTGGCTTTGATTTTAATATATTTTCTATATGATGAGTAGGCCCTGTTATAACTTGTAACATCAGGTGGTGAGCATCTGTCAATAGGAATCTCCTGCTCAGCTGGGATCCAAAAAGTGAGGGTGGAGTCTTCAGTGACAAGAGTTGAACTCAAGCAGGCTGGTCTCCAGGTTCCTGCAGCCAGAATCAGTATTCTTGCCCTACGCTACATCCATCCTTCATTGACAAGAGAACTATGAATAGAGCCTGTGTTGAGAAGGACCTGTAATGTAGGGGTGGGGTGCACCTAGGGTAATGCATAATAACATATCCGTGGTCAGACATGCTGAACAATCGGTTGGACCCAGTGCAGAATGAAAATGTGGGTTCTCTTCTTCAAAAAGTTTTTAGAAATTTCAAATGATGACATTGGAACATTAAATCAAGCATGGGCTCCTTCTAAGTCTGGAGCCCCGTGTGACTTCACTGTTCACACATCCATGAAGTTGACTTAGTTTATTGCAAATTATTACAGAATGGCTCCAATCATTAATGCCTCCTATCATCCATCCCTTTCTGTAATTCCCTTGTTACAATGACCCTGGCTTGACTTTGTGACTTACTCGAACCCAAAGACTTTGGGGTTACTTTGACTTCAGTAAAGGGTGACCATGTACATCCCTAAGTATAGTCCTTGCTGTTGCTTGGACTATTCCAAGCTGCCTTGGAGCCTCGAGCAGCATGTAAAGGAAGACTGGGCTCTGTTACTGGAGAGACCACATGGAGGGAGAGGGTTGGTATGGTTTGCATGTGGTTTATTCCTGCTAAAACTCATGTTGAAATTTAATTACAATTTTAACAGTATAGAGAGGTAGTGGATCTTTTAAGAAATATTTGGGTCATGGGAGCTCCACTCTCATAAACGAATGAATGCATTTTTGGAAGACTGGGTTAGTTTTCCTAGTACTGGATTAGTTACTATGAGAAAGAGTTTTTGTTTGTTTGTTTGTTTTGAGACAGGGTCTCACTCTGTCTCCATGCTGGAGTGCAGTGGCACGATCCCTCTGCACTGCAACCTCTGCCTCTTGGACTCAAATGATCTTCCCACCTCAGCCTCTCAAGTAGCTGGGACTATAGGCATGTGCTGCCACGCTTGGCTAATTTTTGTATTTCTGGGGGCAGAGGTGGGATTTCACCATGTTACCAGGCTGATCTCGAACTCCTGCGCTTCCAAAGTGCTGGGATTACACGCATGAGCCTCTGCACCCGGCCTGAGAAAGAGTTGTTACAAAGCCAGGTTATGTCTTTCGTTTCATCCCTTTTCCAGCTTGTTTGCTACGCCTTCCACTTCTTTGCCTTGTTGTGACGCAACATTAGGTCCTCACCAGAAGCCAAGCAAATGCTGGTGCTATGCTGCTTGAACTTACAAGCCTCCAGCAACCTGAGTCAAATAAACCTCTTTTCTTTTTAAATCACCAAGTTTCAAGTATTCTGTTATAGCTGCAGAAGAGTCTAAGCACAGGCTCTGGATGGTGAAGATAGAGTAGATGGAGGCCCCAGTGTTCTGGTCATCTCAGCAGATCAACTAGACATGGAATGAGGTTCTCTTGAAATCTCTAGCCTAGATTGCACCTGCTGTAGCCAGTGCAGCTGATACTACATGGAGCCAAAGCAAGTTGAGTGAGCAAACCCAGAGAATAGTGAGAAATTATATGATAGATTCAGTCTACTAATGGCATTTTCCTGCTGTTTGTAAAACACTGTTATCTTTTGGGATCTTGGTTACTCCTTCAGTATATCTTTTATAAATTGTTTGACAGTAGCTGTATTTTTTGTTTTGTTTTGATCTTTAGAGATGGAGTCTCACTATCTTGTCCAGCCTGGAGTGCAGTGGCTATTCATAGGCATGATCCCACTACTGATTAGCACAGAAGATTTGACCTGCTCCATTTCTGATTTGGGCTGGTTCAACTCTTCTTAGGCCACCTGGTGGTCCCTTCCTGCTAGGAGGTCACCATATTGATGCTTAACTTAATATGGACACCCCCATCGGCTTAAGTGCACTTATAGCCCACATCGCCTGGGCTCAAGTGATCATCCTGCCTCTGCCTCCTCAGTAGCTTAGACTACAGAAGCCGGCAACAACTGTCTTTTGACTGTTCAAACCAGTTCCTTTGATTCTTTTTAAAAAAAATTTTTAAGTTTTGTGTGTACCTAGTAAGAATATGTGCTTATGGAGTACATTAGATATTTTGATACAGGCATGCAATGTGTAATAATCATATCAGGTTAAATGGGGTACTCATCCCCTCAAGCATTTATCCTTTGTGTTACAAACAATTCAATTATACTCTTATTTTTAAATGTACAATAAAATTATTATTGACTATACTCACTCTGTTGCGCTAATAAATACTAGGTCTTATTCTTTTTTTCTTTTTTTTTTGTACCCATTAACCATCCTCACTTCCTCTGCATCACCCCACTACCCTTCCCAGCCTCTGGTAACCATTCTTCTACTCTATCTCCATGAATTCAATTGTTTTCGTTTTTAGCTCCCACAAAGAACATGCAAAGTTTGTCTTCCTGTGCCTGACTTATTTCACTTAACATAATTGGCCTCCAGTTCTATCCATGTGGTTGCAAATGACAGGATCTCATTCTTTTTTTATGGCTGAACAGTATGATCCACTGATTTTCTTTCTTTTGGATATATACCTAGCAGTGGGATTGCTGGATTTTGTGGTAGCTCTATTTTTAGTTTTTTGGGGGACTTCCAAACTGTTCTCCGTAGTGGTTGTACTAATTTACGTTTCTACCAACAGTATACGAGGGTTCCCTTTTCTCCACATCCTGGCCAGCGTTCTTTTTTGCATGTCTTTTGGATAAAAGCCGTTTTAACTGACGTGAGATGATATCTCATTGTAGTGTTGGTTTGTGTTTCTCTGATGATTGGTGATGTTGAGCACCTTTTCGTATGCCTGTTTGCCACTTATATGTCTTATTTTGAGAAATGTCTATTCAGATATTTTGCCCATTATTTGTTTATTTATTTTATTATTAGTTTACTCTTTGGGGAGACAGAGTCTCACTCTGTCACCCAGGCTGGAGTGCAGTGGCATGATCATAGTTCACTGCAGCCTCAGCCTCGGGAGCTTAATTTCCATGTGTTTGTATAGTTGTATAGTTTCTAAAACTCCTCTTGTTATTGATTTCCAGTTTTATTCCATTGTGGTCAGAGAAGATGTTTGTTATTATTTGAATGCTTTCGAAAGTTTTAGGATTTTGTTTGTGACCTAACATATGGTCTAACCTTGACAACGATCCACGTGCTGAGAAGAATGTGTATTCTGCAGCCATTGAATGAAATGTTCTATAAATATCTACTAGGTTCAGTTGGTCTATAGTGAAGATTTAGCCCAATGTTTCTTTGTTGATTTTCTGTCTGGAAGATCTGTCCAATGGTGAAATTGGGGTGTTGCAGCTATCCAGTATTTGGGGCCAATCTCCCTTTTTAGCTCTAATAATATTTGCTTTATATATCTGGGTGTTCCAGTGTTGGATGCATATTTATTTGCAATTGTTATATTGTCTTGCTGAATGACCCCTTTATCATTATATAATGACCTTCTTTGTCTATTCTAATAGGTTTTGTCTTGAAATCTATTTTGTCTGATATAACTACTCCTGCTCTTTTTTAGTTTCCATTGGCATGGAATATCTTTTTCCATCCCTTTATTTTCAGTCTCTGTGTGTCTTTATAGTGAAGTGTGTTTCTTCTAGGCAATAGATCATTGAGTTTTTTTTTAAAACCATTCAGCCATTCTATATCTTTTGATTGGAGAGGATAGTCCATCAGCATTCAATGTTGTTATTAATAGGTAAGGACTAACTCCTCCCATTTTGTTATTTGTTTTATGGTTGTTTTGTGGTCTTCTCCTTCTTTCTTCGATTCCTGTCTTTCTTTTCATGAAAGTGAGTTTCTCTGGTGTATGATTTAATTTCTTGCTTTTAATTTTTTAGTATCTGTTTTATGTTTTTTGATTTGAGGTTATTATGAGGCCCCCAAACAATGTCTTGTAACAAATACTGATGACAACTTAGCACTGATTGCTTAAACAAACAGTTAAATAAACAAGCAAAAAGAAAATTAATAAAAACCCTATACTTCATCCCCTCACTTTTTACCATTTTGTCTTTCTATTTATGTCTTATTTTACTATGTCTTGAAAAGTTGTTGTAGTTACTTTTGATCAGTTCATGTTTTTCTTTCCACTTAAGATAATAGTGATTTATACATCACAATTACAGTGTTATAATATTCTGTGTTTTCTATGTACTTACTGTTACCTGTGAGTTTTATACTTTCAGGTGATTATTTATTGCTCATTAATGTCTTTTTCTTACTGATTGAAGTATTCCCTTTATCATTTCTTGTAGGAAAGGTTTAATGTTGATTAAATTTCTCAGCTTTTGTTTGTCTGGGAAAGGCTTTACTTTTCCTTCATGTTTGAAGGATATTTTCACTGGATATTTTATTCTAGGGTAATTTTTTTTCTCAGCACTTTAAATATGTCATGCTACTCTCTCCTGGCCTGCAGGGCTTCCGCTGAAAAGTCTGCCGCCAGACATATTGGAGCTCCGTTGTGTATTATTTGTTTCTTTTCTCTTGCTGCTTTTAGGATCTTTTCTTTATCCTTGACTTCTTGAATTTGATTATTAAATGCATTGATGTAGTCTTCTTTGGGTTAAATCCGCTTGGTGTTCTCTAATCTTTTTGTACTCAAACACTGGTATCTTTTTCAAATATTGGTAGCTTTGGGAAGTTCACTGTTATTTTCCCTTGGAATAAACTTTCTACCCCTATCTCTTTCTCTACCGCCTCTGTAAGATAAATAACTCTTAAATTTGCCCTTTTGAAGGCTATGTTTCCGATCTTGTAGATGTGCTTCATTATTTTTTCTTTTGTATCCTTTGATAACGTATTTTCAACTCATCTATCTTCAAGCTCATGAAGTTTTTCTTCTGCTTGATCAATTCTACTATTAAGATATTCTCATGAATTCTTCAGTGTGTCGATTGCATTTTAAACTCCAGAATTTTTTCAGAATTCTCTGCATTACAAAACAGAGACTCTTGTTTTCTTTCCTTACTTTCGCTCAAACAAATGATGTTTCTCTCAAACAAATGATGTTTCTCTCTGTATGTTGAGCTGCCTGGAGCAGGTGGTGGGGTGACACAAACACCCCTGTGGTCACCACCACTGGGACTGTGCTGGGTCAGACCTGAATCCAGCACAGCTCTGGGTCTCACCCAAGGCCCTCTGTAACTACTACCTGGTTATTGCCTATGGTCACTGAAGGCCCTAGAGGTCTACAATTAGCAGGTGACAATACCAGCCGGGCTTGTGTCCTTCCCTTCAGGATGATGAGTTCCTCTAGGCCCAGGCATGTCGAGAGGTACTGTCTGAGAGCCAGGGACCAAAGTAAAAAACCTGAAAAGTTTACGTGATGTTCTATTGTACTGTGGCTGAGCTTGTGCTCAAGCCATGAGATGGAGTCCTTTCACTCTTCCCTTACCTTTCCACGGGCAGAGGAGCCTCTC
Source organism: Nomascus leucogenys (assembly GCF_006542625.1). Lineage (NCBI taxonomy): Eukaryota > Metazoa > Chordata > Mammalia > Primates > Hylobatidae > Nomascus > Nomascus leucogenys. The sequence continues at coordinate 41,623 of NW_022096178.1, forward strand.
CCTGTGGCTGCCTCCACCACAGACTCAAGGGGAATACTGCCAGGCTACCGCCAGTGTTCCCTTAAGGCCCAAGGGCTCTGCAGTCAGCTTGTGGTGAATGCTGCCTGGCTGGGACTCACGATTCAGGACAGTGGGTTCCCCTCTGACCCAGGGCAGGTCGAGAAATGCCAACCAAGAGCCAAGATCTGGAATTGGGGACCCAAGAGCTGGCTTGGTGCTCTACCCTGCTGTAGCTGAGCTGCTACCTAAGCTGCAAGACAGAGTCCCCTTTACTTTTCCGTCTGCTTTTCTCAAGCAGAAGAATTGTCCCTTCATGACTGCCACAGCTGTGAATATGGTGGGTCTCACCTGAAGCCAGCATATCTCAGAGTCTCACCCAAGGCCCATGGAGTGTACTACCGGGTATTGCTGCTGGTTATTTAGGGCCTGAGGGTTCTTCAATCAGCAGGTGATGAACCGGGCAGAACTGGGTCCTTTCCTTCTAGGCAGTGGGTTTTCTTCTGATGCAGGGTGTGTCTAGAAATGTCCTTCAGGAGCGAGTGCCTGGAATGGCGGCTTCATGACTCTGACTGGTGCCCTATCCTACTGTGGCTGAGCTGATGTTTACCACGTAAGACAATGTCCTAGTTACTCTTTCCTCTTCTCTCCTCAAGCAGAAGGAAGGAGTCACTTTCACTGCTGTGAGCTGTGCTGCCTGGGGTTGGGGGAGAGGTTGTGCAAGCACTCCCTTAGCTGCCCTGACAGGTGTCACACTAGTGGTGTCCAGGTCCACTGGCTCTGAGCCCAGCACATCACTGGGACTTGCCTTGTAGTTGTAGTTCTTGTGGCCTAGATTGAGTTTCAAATGTATTTAGGACCCCAGAGCACTTTTGCCTGCTTTGGCAAGGCTTTCCCAAACTCAGGGTCTGACTGCTGGGATAGGTGATTCCTCTTTGGCTAAGGTGGTCTAAATGCTCCTTCTGTGGGTGGGCTGTGACATGGCAGCACTGAGTTCAATGCAGATTTCCACAGTTGCTGCACTCTCCCTCCCCCATGCTCTCAGCTTCTGTCTCAGCTTCATGTGGTGGCTGGTGGGAGATGGGGGAGTGGTGGCCTCAGTGATTCAAAATTGTCTTTCCTATCCTCTTCAGTGCCTCTTTCAGTGATATGAAGTTAAAATAGGTACTATGATTGTTGACTTGATTTTCGTTTCCTATGCAGGTGCTTTTTTGTGTGTAGATAGTTATTAAATGTGGTGTTTCTGCTGGTATGTGTAGGGGTGCAATCAATGGACACTTCTATTGGGCCATCCAGCTCAACCCCTTCTCCTTGATTCTTTGGCTGAGAAGTTAAATATCTCCTCATGCATTAACCTAAAAGTGTTTTAAGCGTTTGTTCAGTGTCTTCTGAACCCAAGGGTTATAGCAATGAGACTGAGTCACTTCATACCCCATGATGAGCTTCAGCTAAGCCCTGCACAAATTCTCCCTAAATGTAAGTGAAGAGTGTTGATATAGCCTGACAGGTCAGTTGTGTACACTTGGATATCAATAGGGTCAACTGAATATAAGCCTTGTATCAAGACATAAATGCTGGATAATAGGTGTATGTAGCTAAAATTGTCTGGGTAATAATGCAAATGGTATCAACGCTTCCTGTGCTTTGGAATTTCCCCACACCGAGATTACTTCCGATGTACATGAAGGCTTCTGAAGTCACAGTTTGGTAAAAAATGAATCTCAAAGTTGGGCTGGAGACAGGTTGTTTCAGAACCACTTGAGGAAATGCTTGAAAATGCAGAATCCTGAGCTCAATGTACAGCCATTCTGTGTGAGTATACCCAGAATGGAGCTCACGAATCCATAGTGCAAAAATTCCCCCAGGTGATCCAAATGGAAACTACACTAAAGTTTGAAGTCTTTTCAGGCGTGGCACTTACATGCTGGCAGAAAACACTATCAACGAATTTGTTGATATAATATTTGATTATATAGCTTATTATTATAGAAAATTGGTTATTAGTCATTAGGGATTGATAATGAATATCCCAGTGAGACAAAATTGATGACCTATGTGCTGCACCCATTAACTGCTTACCCATAGCTTCCTTTTAAGATTTAAAGAATTTTGTCTTCTTGCTTTTCTGTTTGGCTAGAGCAGTTGGGGGCATGAGGAAAACTCCTTCCTGTTTCAGAAATACTGAGGAGTGAACTGTTACATTCGTACTTACTGAGTATCCTGTCCCTTTAGTTTTTTCACAAGTCAGCTAACCCAGACAGTCTGAGGAACACTAAATCCTAAGAATACTTAACCCCTCAGGCTTTTTTTTTCCTAGTCTTTTGTCCTACCCAAATGCAAAGACAGTTTTGAAGGTCAGGCCAAAATAGCTTCCTCACTAAAAATACAATTAGATATTACTATGGAGACTTACAGGAATAATGATCAAGCAGATGAAACTATGTAAAGTTTTGTGCATGATGTAATTATATATTATTTATTTAATTAACCAATTATTCAGAATATTCACATAGAAGTAATCAAGTAACTCATATACATAAACCAAGTAAACCGCATATATGCCTCTTTGAAACACACACACACATACATTCCTCATTGCAGACTCATAGATTGCAAAGTGTCTGAGATAGTCGTTTTATGCAGGCCTGTTATTTGGAGATGAGTAGCAGAATGTTAGGATGATTTGCTCAGATTCCTCATCCAACTGGTAGGCCATCTGCACTGAATCCCCCAGAGATTTGCCCTCAGACTTTTACTGATACAGTCAAGATCATGTAATAGCCCTCCACCACAATCCTAAATATGGGTATGCACTATATTTTGAGAAGTGTGTGTGGTAGAAAAATTGTTAAAGGAAATTGCTGGATCTCAAGAGCTTTGATTATGGCTGAACATCCAGAGCTTTTGTCCTGTAGTGACATGTCCTGGATCTTTTACACACCTTTCCTGTAATAATGAGGGAATGAACTCAGAGAATTTCAATATCACAAAGCAGATCAGCTTTCAAAGCACAAGGTTCTTATAGTTCCTCAGCTAACAGGTCCCAAGCTGGGTCCCACTCTACCTGCTGACTTGGGATATTCACACTCTTCCTCCAAAGTGAGAAGAGGAGGAACAGACACATGTAATAAGGGCGAGTTTAGAGCCTCACTCTGTGACCAGGTGGCTGGACTGGAGAAGGCAGAGAGCGGGAGGTGGAGTGAGGAATATCTCCATCACTCCCTGATTCCCAGCCGGGGGGTGAGGGGTGGCGGGCTGAGCGACCCTCAGCCTTCCAGGTCATCCAGTGCTGCCTTATTATAGTTCCTTTAGTTTTACTTGATTAATTCTCCTTTGTTTGAATGTTCTAGGAGTAGGGAGTCTGTGGTTAACAAACATATACATCTCTACATATACAGATATATGCATGTAAGTACATGCATATGCATGTAAGTACATGCATATGCATGTAAGTGCATATATAGAATGCCTATACATTCATATAGTGAAAATATAAATTCAATCATTAAAAAAGGGTATCTAGTGAAAAGGATGTCTTCATTTACCTTTCTTTATTGCAGCTAGGTTTGTATTCCAGGAAGAATAATTATTCAGTTTTTTAGTACTCTTTCTATAATATATATACTGAATCTAAGCATATATGCAGTGGTACATATAAGCATACTGGCTTTTTCTCATTTTCATAGATTTCTGCATGTAATTCCTCCTTTCCTCCCCCGCCAGACAGTAATATGCTGTATATAGTGTTTGCTGTGGACTGAATTATGTCCCTTAAAAATTCGTATATTGAAGTCCTAACCCCTAGTGTCACTGTATTTGGAGGGAGGGCCTATAAGGATAAACTGAATGTTAAATGATGTCATAAGAGTGGAGCCTTGATTCAAGAGGATTAGTATCGTTATAGAAAGAGACACCACCAGCTGGGTATGCTGACTCTCGCTTGTTATCCCAGCACTTTGGGCAGCTGAGGCGGTAAGATCACTTGAGGCCAAGAGTTCAAGATCATTGTGGGCAACTGAGACAGTTTGGATATTTGCTCATCCATATGTGGTATTGGAATATAATATCCAGTGTTGGAGGCAGGCTTGGTGGGAAGTGAGTGGATGGTGGGGCTGGGTTTCTCGTGAATGGTTTAGCGCCATTCCCTTGGTGCTGTTCTCCTGATAGTGAGTGAGTTCTCGTGAGATCTGATTGTTTAAAAGTTATGGGCCCGCACGGTGGCTCACGCCTGTAATCCCAGCACTTTGCGAGGCTGAGGCGGGCGGATCACCTGAGGTCGGGAGTTCGAGACTAGCCAGACCACATGGAGAAACTCCATCTCTACTAAAAATACAAAATTAGCCAGGTGTGGTGGCGCATGCCTGTTAATTCAAGCTACTCAGGAGGCTGAGGTAGGAGAATTGCTTGAACCTGCGAGGCAGAGGGTGCGGTGAGCCGAGATCATGGGATTGCACTCCAGCCTGGGCAACAAGAGCGAAACTCCGTCTCAAACAAAACGAAACAAAACAAACAAACAAAAAGTTGTGGTACATCCCCCCTTGCTCTCTTGCTCCTGCTCCTGTCATGTCAGACCCCTGTTCCCCCTGTGCCTTCCACCATGATTGGAAGCTTCCTGAGGCCTCCCCAAGACACAGTAACTGCTATGCTTTCTGTAAAGCCTGAAGAACTGAGAGCCAATTTAACCTCTTTTTTTTTTTTTTTTTGTATAATTTAAGTTTTAGGGTACATGTGCACAATGTGGAGGTTAGTTACATATGTATACATGTGCCATGTTGGTGTGCTGCACCCATTAACTCGTCATTTAACATTAGGTATATCTCCTAATGCTATCCCTCCCCGCTCCCCCACTCATAACAGGCCCGGGTGTGTGATGTTCCCCTTCCTGTGTCCATGTGTTCTCATTGTTCAATTCCCATCTATGAGTGAGAACATGCAGTGTTTGGTTTTTTGTCCTTGCGGTAGTTTGCTGAGAATGATGGTTTCCAGCTTCATCCATGTCCCTACAAAGGACATGAACTCATCATTTTTTAATGGCTGCATAGTATTCCATGGTGTATATGTGCCACATTTTCTTAATCCAGTCTATCATTGATGGACATTTGGCTTGGTTTCAAGTCTTTGCCATCGTGAATAGTGCCGCAATAAATATACGTGTGCATGTGTCTTTATAGCAGCATGATTTATAATCCTTTAGGCATATACCCAGTAATGGGATGGCTGGGTCAAATGGTATTTCTAGTTCTAGATCCCTGAGGAATTGCCACACTGACTTCCACAATGATTGAACTAGTTTACAGTCCCACCAACAGTGTAAAAGTGTTCCTGTTTCTCCACATCCTCTCCAACATCTGCTGTTCCCTGACTTTTTAATGATCGCCATTCTAACTGGTGTGAGATGGTATCTCATTGTGGTTTTGATTTGCATTTCTCTGGTGGCCAGTGATGATAAGCATTTTTTCATGTGTCTTTTGGCTGTATAAATGTCTTCTTTTGAGAAGTGTCTCTTCATATCTTTTGCCCACTTTTTGATGGGGTTGTTTTTTTTCTTGTAAATTTGTTTGAGTTCATTGTAGATTCTGGATATTAGCCCTTTGTCAGATGAGTAGATTGCAAAATTTTTCTCCCATTCTGTAGGTTGCCTGTTCACTCTGATGGTAGTTTCTTTTGCTGTGCAGAAGCTCTTTAGTTTAATTAGATCCCATTTGTCAATTTTGGCTTTTGTTGCCATTGCTTTTGGTGTTTGAGACATGAAGTCCTTGCCCATGCCTATGTCCTGAATGGTATTGCCTAGGTTTTCTTCTAGCATTTTATGGTTTTAGGTCTAACATTTAAGTCTTTAATCCATCTTGAATTAATTTTTGTATAAGGTGTAAGGAAGGGATCCAGTTTCAGCTTTCTACATATGGCTAGTCAGTTTTCCCAGCACCATTTATTAAATAGGGAATCGTTTCCCAATTTCTTGTTTTTGTCAGGTTTGTCAAAGATCAGATGGTTGTAGATACGTGGCATTATTTCTGAGGGCTCTGTTCTGTTCCATTGGTCTATATCTCTGTTTTGGTAACAGTACCATGCTGTTTTGGTTACTGTAGCCTTGTAGTATAGTTTGAAGTCAGGTAGCATGATGCCTCTAGCTTTGTTCTTTTGACCTAGGATTGACTTGGCAATGCGAGCTCTTTTTTGGTTCCATATGAACTTTAAAGTAGTTTTTTCCAATTCTGTGAAGAAAGTCATTGTTAGCTTGATGGGGATGGCATTGAATCTATAAATTACCTTGGGCAGTATGGCCATTTTCACAATACTCATTCTTCCTACCCATGAGCATGGAATGTTCTTCCATTTGTTTGTATCCTCTTTTATTTCATTGAGCAGTGGTTTGTAGTTCTCCTTGAAGAGGTCCTTCACATTCCTTGTAAGTGGATTCCCAGGTATTTTATTCTCTTTGAAGCAATTGTGAATGGGAGTTCATGATTTGGCTCTCTGTTTGTCTGTTACTGGTGTATAAGAATGCTCAATTTAACCTCTTTTCTTCATAAATTACCCAGTTTCAGGTGTTTCTTTGTAGCAATGTGAGGAAGAACTAATACAGAGGCAAACTTCTCATGAATGGTTTAGCACCAAATCCTTGGTGCTGTCCTGGAGCAAATGAGTGAGTTATTCTGAGACTGGTCATTTAAAAATTGTTGCACTTCCCTCCATGCCCCCCAGCTCTCTGTCTTGCTCCTGCTTTCTGCATGTGAAGTGCCTGTTCCCACTTCATCTTCCGCTACGATTGTAAGCTTCCTGAGGTCTTCCGAGAAGCTGATACAAGGGCAATACTTCCTGTAGAGCTTACAGAACCATGAGCCAATTAAACTTCTTTATAAATTACCCAATCTCAGGAATTTTTCATAGCAATGAAAGAACAGCCTAATACAGCAATATAGCAAGATCCCATCTCAAAAAAAAAAAAAAAAAAGAGAGACCCATCAGAGAGCTTACTCCTTCCTCCCCTATCTGAGGACACAGTGTTGGGGGGGCAACTGTCAGCAAGCCAGGAAGGGAGACCTCGCTGCAAACTGAACCTGCCAGAACCTTCATCTTGAACTTCCCAGTGTCCAGAGCTGCGATTGTGATATTGTGATTTATAATGAGAAATGCAACTGCTGGGCATGGTGGTTGCAGCCTATAATCTCAGCTACTTGGGAGACTGAGGCAGAAGGATGGCTTGAACCCGGGAGGTGGGGGCTGAAGTGAGCTATGATGGCGCCACTGCACGCCGGCCTGGGTGACCGAGTGAAGCCCCATCTCTAAAAAAATATATAGCATATATTTAGTCTTCCTCCCTGTTTACTCGCTCAGAGCTCCTAAAACTCTTAAAATTTCTGAATAAGTGTCTAATTTTTGAATAAGTGTCTAATGAACTATGTTAATGAGATGAGTGGCACCTGTGTAGACTCAGGATGGGGGCCGGTTGCCAGCAGAACCAAGGAAGTGATTAGAGGTTTAAAACATCCATTCCCATTCCAGCTAACCCCCTGGGAGGTGGATTTAAAGTTGAGTTAATCAGCAGTGGCCAATAATTTCATCAGTCATGCCAATGTAATGACACCTCCATAAATCCCAAAAGGAGAGAGAGAGACTTTGGTAAGTTTCCAGATTTGGTGAATGATATGGTTTGGCTCTGTGTCCCCATGCAAATCTTATGTCAAATTGTAATTATTAACGTTGGGGGAGGGACCTGGTGGGAGGTCATTGGATCATGGGGGCGGATTTCTCTCTTGCTGTTCTTGTGATAGTGAGTTCTCATGAGATCCGGTTGTTTAAAAGTGTATAGCACTTCCCCCTTCACTCTCTCCTGCTGCTGTGTGAAGATGTGCTTGCTTTCCCTTCACCCTCTGCCATGATTGTAAGTTTCCTGAGGCCCCCCAGCCCAGCCATGCTTCCTGTGCAGCCTGCAGAACTGCAAGTCAATTGAACGTCTTTTCTTCATAAATTATCCAATCTCAGGTAGTTCTTTCTTTCTTTCTTTTTTTTTTTTTTTTTTTTTTGAGATGGAGCTATGCTCTTTTTGCCCAGGCTGGAGTGCCATGACACGATCTTGGCTCACTGCAACCTCCGCCTCCTAGGTTCAAGTGATTCTCCTGCCTCAGCCTCCCAAGTAACTGGGATTACAGGTGTGTGCCACCACACCCAGCTAATTTTGTATTTTTAGTAGTGATGGGGTTTCACCATGTTGGCAAGGGTGGGCTTGAACTCCTGACCTTATGATATGGTGGCCCCGGCCTCCCAACCTGCTGGCATTACAGGCATAAGCCACCAGGCCCAGCCTCAGGTAGTTCATTATAGCAGCATAAGAACAGATTAATACAGTATACAAGAACACATCCCTGTGCTGGGAGGGTGGCACACCCCAACTCCACAGGGACAGAAGATTCTGCACTTAGGACCCTTCCAAGCCTTGCCCCATTATCTCCTTATCTGTACCTTTAATATATCCTTTATGACTGATGTACAAACTGAAGTGTTTCCCAGGGGTCTGTGAGCCATTGTAGCAAATGATCAAACTGAAGAGGAAGTCATGGGATCCTCCAAAGTATAGCTTATTGGTCAAAAGCACAGATAATGATCTGCTTCTTGAGACTGACAGTCTTGTGGGACTGAGCCCTAAACCTGTGGGGTCTGTGCTCACTCCAGTTAGTGTTACAATCAAATTGAATTGTAGGATACCCAGCTGGAATCAGTTGCTGTGAGAAAGCACCCTCCCATATTTGGTGGCCAGTGTTAGTGTGAGTATGGAGGAGAAGAGCTGACGTTTCCTCGACTGGAAGAAAGAAATTTCTGTTTCTTCAGCTACTCATTTGTGGTATTTTGTTATAGGAGCCTGAGTAGATTCTTACAGTGGCCTACACAATTCTTCTTTCTCATTAACTATATATTTTGGTAACATTCCATGCCAGTAGCAAGAGATTAACTGTATTTTTTTGCATTAAAAAATGCCACATAAAATTCCGTTGCAAAGATATACAATCCTATTTTAACCAGTTCAGCAGGATATATTATTTGTTTCTAAATTTACTATTTTAAACAATTCTGAACGGTATATTCTGAATAAAAGACCAACACGGAACCCCATATATTTGCTATTGCATTGCAGTTAACAAGTCATGCATGTACTATCCATGTTCCTAGGATCTGCTGTACTGAAGCTCCTGCACATCTGTGAAGTGTGGGAGCTGTGGGTGAAAACAGTAAATCCTTCCAGTTGCACATGTGTGTCCCTTAACCAAGGAATCCTGGGAAAGTAAAAGTTGTCACCACAAAATAGCTACGGTAGTGGAAGAATGTCTCTGTCATTTTCTGTGTAATGAAAAATCTGGTAACATCTGTGCACTGAGATTCACAGGTATTGGGTTAGGCTCTAATCGTTAATACCAGAAAGGGTGAATTTAATACCTATTTTTATATGTGGAGGAAAAACATGGACAGTGCGAAGGGTAACTGACTTTTTTCATTTTCATTTTGAGTCTCTTTGTCTTTGAGATAAGTGCTTATTACCAAAGGCTTTTGGCAAATTTTTCTCTCATTTGTAAAAAAAAGCAAATGAAGAATCCTTTCTTTCTCATTATTAGCTGTGGCCTGGTTCTTGGCCCCACTCCAGGTGAACGTGATGCCCTGGAAGGAAATGAATCTCTGGTGAATTGAGAAGTGCACTGACCTGGTGAATGTATGTGGGTTCTGGCTGATGGTGCCATTTTGGTAACATCTACTGGTGCACCTGGGAAACCATAGGTCATCATGATGATGAATTTTGTATTTCAAGTTGCCTGGGCCAGTGGGTGCCCAGATTAACATTATTTCTGTGTGTGTCTGTGAGGGTATTTCTGTAAGACTAGCAGTTGAATTGGTTGATTAAGTAAAGTGGGTTGCATTTCCAGTGTGGATGGGGCTCACCCAATCTGTTGAGGGCCAGATAAGCATGAAAAGTGGAGAAAGGAATTCACCGCTTTTTTCTCGCCTTACTTCTTAAGCTAGGACATCTTGTGCCATCTTTCCCACACCTAGGTTGACATTTACATCATCGGCTTCCATGGTTTTCAGGCATTAGAACTCGAACATAATTATACCACCGGCTTTCCTGGGTCTGCCAGCTTGCAGAGGGCAGATTGTGAGACTTCACTGACTCTATAACTGCCTGAGCCAATTTCTCATGATAAATCCTTCTGTATCCATATTTATTTCTATCTGTGTCTACCTAAATCTTTTACGTTTCTCTTGATAATCCTGAATAAAACACTCGTATTTTCTTACTCAGTGGGGATGTGTGATAAGCATGTAATGTGCTCAGTTTCCCAGATATTCTTTTGGGTAACCTGGCTGGCCCTGTATGCCAAGTTCTCTAACATCACCCAATTTTACATCCGAAACAGCTTTGAGATAATGAGAATTTTGAAGTAGTCAATTGGTCTTCTTTTGAAATCACTGTAGATCAGACATGAGACACAAGTGACAAATCTGTCATAATTCTACATGTATTTTAAGACAAACATTCGCAAAAATCAAGTTTTAGTTTAGAAGCAAGTCTGTTTTTCATAGGTAATTTGAAATAGGGATATAGACAGAATTTCTATGCTTCTATCCTTACTAATTGCCTCACTTCCTTATGTAATCGGAGTGGAAACACAGCTTATAAAATGGGAGTATCAGCTGGCTTAGTGGTGGGTATTTATAGCCCCAACTACTGGGATGGCTAAGGCGAGGGCATGGCTTTAGCCCAGAACTTCAAGCCCAGCCTGGGCAACATAGGGAGACCTCATCTCTAAAAATGAACTGAGAGGCTGGGTGCAATGGCTCATGTCTGTAATACTAGACCTATGGGAGGCTGAGGTGGGTGGATCACCTGAGTTCAGGAATTTGAGACCAGCCTTGCCAACATGGCAAAACCCAATCTCTACTAATAATACAAAAATTAGCTGGGCATGGTGGTGAGTGCCTGTAGTCCGAGCTACTTGGGAGGCTGAGGCAGGAGAATCACTCGAGCCTGGGAGGTAGAGGCTGCAGTGAGCCAAGATTGCATCAGTGCACTCCAGCCTTGGAAAAAAAATAAAATAAATAAATAAATAAATAAAATGAACTAAGAAACAAACAAAAAGTCAATATCAGGCAAAACTGATTACAATGTTTAGCCTAGATCCCTCTCCACTCTCTCTTCTGCCCTGACAATGGGGTCTCCTTCCTTCCCTTTTGGAAAATCAATTCACGGACATTTTGAAAGACAAAGCCTGTTGTTTTCTCATTAAAATGCTTGATCTACTTGGATATCCTTGAACATTGTAGGCTACTCTGCTGTGGGGTCTCATACTCGTGAATCCCAAGCGTAGTCTTAATCTCTGCAAGTGTGTCTCCCCAAGGTTGATGATTTTCCTCCTTGACCTTCCATTTAACCCCCACCTAAAGACATCTACCCTAATATGTTCCCAATTATTAAAAAGTAAAACAAAGTGAAAACAATAGCATTGTGAATTAACCTTCCTTCTGTGCTGGACTTTACAGAATGTGTTAGAGCTGGTAGCTGAAAAAACTAGGGCTTGTTTCCCTGGTGAGTAACAAAGACTCTCTATGAGAACGTACGTTTTGATAAATAAAAGTTTTATTACTTGATTTAAGTAAGAAGGCCACTGGGAGTATTCTCCAAAGCAGTGTCTTCCTGATGGAAAGTGACAAGAACATTCTATGGGGTGATAGAGAGGGCAGAGGGTGTATCATCACTTGTAGAGGAGGAGTCCCAGTTGCCCAGACACAGTGAGTGATTCTGCCAGCACATAGTGCACATGTTATGGTGATGAGGCTCCTCCTTGAGTGGAGACTTTAGCATGGTAAGGAGGAAAGTTGATGCCGGTTTGTCTGTAAGTTGCTGGGTTATGCCAGGAGCTGGTTCCCACCAGCAAGCTTGTAAAACAGGCTGATTGCTCAAGTTGATTAAATTCTTATAATCCCTGGAGACCCTCCCTGCCTGCTTATAGAACAATTAACTGCATTTACTCCTGCAAGACTTCCTGAATATTTGATATTAAGAGAATTTTATAAAATCAGACATGGGAAGTTCAAGGAAAAGAAGTGGACTCCAAGGATCATGTCTTTGGAACATGCTGATGTGACCACTTAACTTCTCCACTGGTAGTCTCTGTGGTGCTGGCCTTGGGTCCAGGGCAATCAGAAAATTTTGGATGTCTACTGCAGAAGGGGTCGTGAGTCCATCCAGGGTTTCCTGATGGTCAAGCACAGGATCCTCCTTACTCTTGTTTGAATCATCTCACCCCCTGGGAGAGGGGAGCTGCCTCTGACCTCAGCCCAATCCTCATCGTGGGGATGTCAGGAAGACGATGTGGAAGGCATGGAGGGGCTGGAGAGAGGCCATGGCAACAGGGAGGGGAATAGCATGGTGCTGCACCATGAGAGGATGATGGTGACATTCACTGAGATTGGAAGACTCTTGTTTCCCTCTCCCTCAACCTGTGGTCCTTCACTGGGGCCTTGCTTCCACTCTTGTTTATCAAAAAGTTGAGTTCTGCACAGCAGCTGGACTGATCTTTAGGCAGCATTATTCTTGCCTGTAACATTCTCAATTTGTGCCCCATGAGGAACTTATTTTATTCTTCCATCTTCACAGGCATGAAGGGTCTGAACCTCATTAACTACTATCATTAATACTCATGGCTATGATGATCTTGTCCTGACCAAACAACTTCTGTGCTTCTAAAACGCCAAACCTCTATCTATTCAGGACCATTTTTAAAAAATGAAAATGTTTGAATACATCAAGGAATAAACACATACAAAAATGCAAATAGTTGTAGTCATTTTCTTTCAGATGTTTTAATCAACTTATTGTAAACACAGAACTGAAGTCTACTTACAGCTTTAGTATTGGTCAGGAATTTTGAACTCTCTTTCTCTTTGCTGGATGATTCTCCACCTGGTGTCTGCATGACTGGCTGCTTTTCCTCCTGTTCAGATTTCATTCTCTGAGATGGGTCTTTCCTGGTGACACTCTGCTCTGTCACTTCTGTGGCACACACACATACACATATGTGTGGCTCTGTGTAATTATCTGTGTACTATGCTGTGTATTTTTCCTCCTGACACTTAGGAAAATTTTGTATGCTTAGAAAAATTTTGTATGTTTATTTTTATCCTAGTATCATGTGGCCCCAAAAGAGCAGTGACTTGTCTTGGTCTGTGTTGCATCAACACTCTTTCAAACTGTGCCTGGAGCAAGGTGTCTACTCAGTAGACGTCTGCTGGATGAATGAATGAGTGAAGGAATGAATGACAGGAGAGGGGATGAAGACACAATGTGGAGAGGGCGTGGGTGCAGCGGGGACTGATCCCTCTATCCTATGGTTTTAGAGACGAGGCATCCCTGACTGGGAAGACACCTGTGATCTGGTACCTGAAGCGAGAAGGTCCACTCCATCTTTCTTCACAGGAAACGTGGCTCCAGCTTTCAGTGTCCCACCTTCTTCTTTTGCTACTTTGAGGTGTTGGGAAGACTGCACTAACTTCCTAACATGCCCTATTTTACCTAGAGTCAGTGGATTCTGTTGAGCACTGAGATTTCCCAAACCCAGTGTCTCTGTGCAAACTTTTAAGTTCACAGCCCTGCCCCACCCTTGGAGAAGCAAGATCTCAATAGCTTCTCCAGAGGACAGACTTCAATACAGCTACTGTCTGGTGCAAATGGAAGCAACCATTACTGACATGGAGTCATCTGAGGATGGAAATTGCTGTTTCTGAGGGTCTGGAAGAGGAGGAGAAATATGGAAATCAGAAATCTCTGACTGAAGGACCAAGGTGCAGATCTGATGGCATCATATCTCTGTTGTATTCTGAGTCGGGCCGTTCAAAAAGACCCACTCTGTCCCCGGAACAATCACTTGAATGCTGCACCTGTCCACAGCTTGCAAGAAAGGGCTTCCCCTTCCTGTTTCTCGTGGATTCCTGAGTGAAGCCCTGTTTTGGAGTCCAGGGCAAGGGCTCTCATTATCCATTTCTTCTCTCTCTGGGTCTACAAATCTCTAATTTTTGAGGGTGTGCCCTTCCTGACAGGTGTTGAATGAACCCTTTGACTCACCATTGGGAACATCTATGGAGGGCAGAATGGGCAGGAGCCAACTCACCTTCATGAGTGCTCCCACTTCCCCATCCTCTTCCTTCCATTTCCCCTTCCCAGGTGACCAGTGGCTCCCCATCTCCAGGATATGGAAGTTTTGGGAAAGATGTCCACCTCTCCTCCAGGCAGCATTACAATCTGTCCATATTGCTGTCTGAACAATTTATCTCATTCCACATTTGACAAACCCTGGATCCACCTCTAGTACAGTTGCTCATAGCTGGAGATTTGATGTGCTCATTTAAAAGGAATATCTCTGAGGCTAAATTTATTTTTATCTTGGTTTTACCATGTTTATAGCATTCTTCACTTTTTCTACTTTTTGTTTTTGTGTTTTCTGTCATAACATTCAATCCTATCAAAATTTATCATTCATAAATCGTAATGAAACGTGCATTTTCAGCCTATTCACTGCAGCCCCTGTATCTCTTGGGATAGAAATCATGTCAATAAAAACCAGACTTCGACCGTAGAGCGTCAAATAGGACCTCAGTATCAAATTGGGCTCAATTGTGAAATGCAACTAAAACAAGTGGAGATCTATACTCAAGTTATAGGTTGGTGTGGGGGAAGGGGTTAGTGGATGGAAAATTACCTAGAGGAGATATCAAGGCTAGGGAGACCAATGCTAAGTTGATGTAATTGGATTTTTTTTTTTTTGAAGGTAGACCAGGAATCAGTTATCACATGGAGAATGATGGGGGAATTAAGGAATTTGGTCAAATATTGAGGGTGAGAGACTCATGATAAACCAAGTTAGGAGGACTTCTGTTAAACCTGACTTTAGGTCTGGCACTGGTGGCACATGCTTCTAATCTCAGCACTTTGGGAGGCTGAGGAGGGCGGATTGCCTGAGGTCAGGAGTTGGAGACCAGCCTGGCCAACATGTTGAAACCCCCTCTCTAAAAATTACAAAAATTGGCTGCGTGTGATGGTGCATACCTGTAATCCCAGCTACTCAGGAGGTGCAGGAAGGAGAATAGCTTGAACCTGGGAGGTGGAGTTTGCAGTGAGCTGAGATCTCGCCACGCACTCCAGTCTGGGCGACAGAGCGGGACTCTGTCTCAAAAAATAATATAAATAAAATAAAATAAAAAATAAATATAAATGACTCTACAAGGAAGGACTAGGAAGCCCAACAGGATGACCTAGTTGTGAAGAGGGTTTAGAGGAGATGACTAAATCTTGATCAAAGTAAGAGTCTTCGACAGTTGCAAGATATCGGTTGAGACCTCAGCTTCTCAGCCTAAAGCAGGGAGAGGGATAAGTCTGTGCTGCTTCATGACAGTAAGAGTCTCTTATCTTCAAATCTCTCTGTTTCCCACAAGTCTCAGGTTAGAGGAAAGAAAAATCTCTAGAGTGGATTGTCACTAAATGACAGCAGAGCAGCTAACGAAGACACATAGACACTTTCAGATGGATTTGCAAAGCAGTTTATTGCAGGCTTCACAAGGGACTTCAGCTCAGGAAAGCTGAAGGGGTATGGAGATTGATGAGGACAGATGTTGATACCCAGGGTACATGGAGAGACGGGATCTTGGGTATGATTGAGGAGCTTGGCAGATGAGTGATGACGAGGAGTATTGATACAGGAGCTTAGATGATTCTATCCAGGTGAACTGGAACTACTGGATACTGTGGAGGGTCCCGTTGTTGATCTCTGTTGTCACATGCAACTATATAGAACATGTTTGCTGGTGTCTGTGCATACCCGCAGTTTGAAATATTCTGTGGACTTGGAGTTGTGAGGTTACAGTGGATTAAAGGCACCTGGCTTCCACTTTGATGACAATTTTTGCGAGTTTTGTTACTAGGACATGTCATATTTGGGTTACCACAAACATTAACTACATTAGCAAAAGTGGTACGAAGAAAAGTATTTTGGTTTTTGCATCGCCGTTGATAATTGTTAATGACCCGCATTGCATTGGTGCATTGCTGGGAGGTCATATTGATGTGCTGGATTTCAAACCACTGAGCCCAGGTAAACTGTCGGGGTTTGGCATGGAGTGAGCCCTCCACACCCATAAGCCCCAACAGAAGAAGCAGACAAATTTGGGAAGTGAACAGTTTTGGAACCATGTTTCCTGTGAGAAAAGAAGAGAAGTAACTACTCCCCGATCCGGTCTCGGTTATGACACACACTGTAGTGTCTTACCCCACAGGCCCCTCTGCTGCCACTCTGGGGTCCCATTTCCTTTACTTCCTGACCCCAAAGTGTGCCCCATCTCCTAAGCACTAACGTCAGCTCCCTTCTCCCTCAGTTGCTGCCCCATTGCTGCCCCTTCTGTCCCAGCTCTGGGGATTCTTGACTTACCCAGTCTCCGTGCTGTGGCTCCTGTGAGAATTGATCCAGCTGGTTGTTCTGGGGTTCAGGGGCAGCTGGTCTCTCCTTCTTGGAACTGTTTAAATAAAGCATCCCTTGGTGGGTTGGACCAGCAGAGCCAGGAGGGAGGGACTGACTCTTGGCCATGCAGAAACCCACAGATTTGTACATAGTCCACTTGTGCAATCAGCCTTTTTATTTGATGACTTGGCTGAGCAACGGATACCCAAGGACAGCCCTGCTGCTCTTTCTGCTATAAGGACTCTAATTCCAAGTCAGCCTGTGTAAGACAGAGTTTTGCCAGTTAGATCTGGACTCTGGATGAAAACTATACGCTGCCTGCAGAATGACCACAGATTTTATAACTGTCCTCTGGCAGGCCCCTAAATGACCAAAGTACATGAAGGCAGGCATAGTAGTTAGAACAAATAGAGCCACAGAGGGCTGTTTGCCCAGGAGGAACCCAGCTTCCCTTTCATTTTTAGTAATATCCTTGGTTCTCTCTCACACAAATGCTCTCCATCTCATCCACCACTCTTGCTGGAAACTTGACCTATTAATTTCTTGAGGCACAAGATTCTATAGATAATTAAAACAATCTGCTCCACATATTTGAGGGATTTTTTTCTTTACTCCTCTTGCATCGGATCCACTTTCTCTTAAGTCTTGCCCTGATTATTGCTTCCACTTGGTGTAAAGTTACACAACCTAAAAACACACAGAGGAAAGTTGTAAAATCTGGCAGAGAATGTGCATTCTGGCATGGACATTTGGTGTCATGGAAGATTCCAACCTAGCACTCGGTATTCCTGTGATTTTTTCAGCCTATGGTATTTTCTACAAAACGGTGTGTTCTGGGGTTGTCATTCATCTTCCTGGTAAGTTTCATTTGGTGATATTAACAAGAAAATTGTTCTGTATTTACAAAATGAACATTTAAGGACAGAGCACTGTATTCCTGAAAGTATAGAAGTCAAGTGTACAGTTTGATGCACAATCATACGCTTATTCTTGGCCCTCAGAGACATACAGGAAAGTAATTGTAGACACGTAGTTGTATTACAGTGTGATAGAGGTAATAGCACTTGTGTGAACATGGTTTCACGGGGACACTGAGGGTGAAGGAAATCACTTGGCTTGAGGGACAAGGAAGAATTAAAAAAAAAAAAGTTTCATTTCAGCAGGGCCCTAAAGGATAAGCAGGGAGTTTTCAGGGACTTTAGGGAAGAAATGAGCATTCTGGGCACAGGGGATGATGTGGGGAAATTGTACAGAGGTGGGAAGTGAATTGCAGGGGTAAGACCTGGGTACTAAGAGATGTTAAATCTGGTCTAGTTTTGAGATTAGAAAATTGATATTAGACCCTTAAATGATATCATATACCTTCCAACAGTTAATCTACATAATTTTTACTACCATCCAATTTTCCTGTCATTTAGAAATGCAATAATTTTATCACTGGAGTCCTTAGGTAAATGTGGACACAGTGGTGACCTGGTGAGGACTCAGTGCACAGCTAATAGTGCTCTGCCTTGAAGTCCTTTTCTGGCCGACATTCATTAGCAGCTTTATCATGAGGTGAGGATTTTTTTTTCATGTGTATTGTGTGGAGATCAGTTTTGTAGGTGATGAGAATGTAAAGGTGAATGATACATCGAGTATCCCCTCTGTGATGCTGACAGCCACACTGGGTAGAAAGACTTGCACTCAAGTGTCTATAGTATGAGGCAAAAGACATAGACTGCAGTCCCAGGGCATGTACTTGGCTAAACAGTGCCTCTTTTCAGCATACACAGTGCTATTTATAATGTTTGGTTTGGAAGATAAAGTTTGACATTGGAATAGTTCACTCAAAGTTTTCTTTACTGTCTTATCTTTAAAAATCACATGATGGTGATTGGTGCACCGTGTCTCCGTTACTGTATTGTATCAATTAGAGCTGAGCAAAGCTGCCTCTGTGGAAGGGGCTCTAGCTCACGGCTGTTCTCTGACTCCATCTCTTCCTCCTGACTTTCATCCTGTCTGTTCAGTGATGACACCTGCCTGGCTTCTGGAGACATCTGTGCTTATGATGCATCAGACTTGTTGCAGTGTCTTAAGAAATAACTCAGACTATAACCTGCCCAATTTGCAACCATATTCATCCTTTAAAATTGTGAGGTTTTTTTTTTTTTTTTTGAGATGGAGTCTTGCCGTTGTTGCCCAGGCTGGAGTGCAGTGGCGTGATCTTGGGTCACTGCAACCTCTGCCTCCCAAGTTCAAGTGATTCTCCTGCGTCAGCATCTCGAGTAGCTGGGATTAGAGGCACCCTTCACAATGCCCAGCTAATTTTTGTATTTTTGGTAGAGACAGGGTTTCACCACGTTGGCCAGGCTGGTCTCAAACTCCTGACCTCAGGTGATCCGACCCCCTCGGCTTCCCAAAGTGCTGGCATTATAGGCATGAGCCACCACTCCTGATCACTAAAATTGCATTCAGAACATGCTCATAAGATTTTTCTGATTCTCCCTTGTGTAGATTTCCTGTGTACATTTCCAGCTACTTTCATTTGCCTGCAGAACTGTAGAAAAGATCTATTTTGATATTTAGGAGCTTTGGGAGAAGATTGTTTTATATGAAGCAGGAATAAAGTATAAGCCAACGTTAAACAAAATTTCTGTAACTTCAGCATGATTTTTTCTTGAACAGACACAAGCCATTTCTCCCGGGCTCTTTATTTTATTAGTATAACTTGTCTTGCAGCCTAATTTAATGACACATTTTCAGACCCAATCCACACTTCCACTGAGAGGAATAGTCAGAATTATGCCCCAGTATTAAGTCCTTTTTTGGAAACCGATGAACATTGTAAAATATTGTTCCAGACAAAGACTTCTGCATTTATGGTAAAAACCACTGTTGAGTACACTGGATTGATCAGTGACTTTTTGCATAGCATTTATGTGCAAAAATATAATGTTTAATGCTTGCAATTTCTTCAGCCCCGGGGTATCCTTGCAATATTTGCTCTTAACCTGCTGATGGGGAGGTACCAAACCATCAATACCTTCCTGCACACAGATTTCCCTCATGCAGCAGTGGCTATCTATGGGAAAGAAAATGCAGACTATTTACTAGGTTGTTGCAAAGGTAATTGCGATTTTTGCCATTAAAAGTAATACAAGATTGTCATAATAATATGGTGCAGGTTAAATTGCACCGAATTGAGTAATATTTTACTTACCTAAGTTCTAAAGATATTTGGTGTACTGAGCTCTTCCTGGTCTCTTAAACCTCAGAAAGGTGGCCCTAGGCCTTCCCTCTTGTGTGGGGCCTCCTGCATGTCTCCCCTGAAAGCCATTAAATAAGTAGATCTGACACCTTTGATTAAGTTTCTGGCATGAAAGAGGAAAGAACTAAGCCTTTCTTCTTTTCCTCAACTATAACAAGTCCTTTACTTCTCTGGAAAGGGAAGAAATGGAAATAGAGCTCAGATGGAATTAGGGAGAGGTGTGTCTTAGGAGGGATGAAATAAAGGGTGTTTCCTAAGAAAATGGAAAATTGCATATTGCATTCATGTCCCATTGCATATTTTTAAAATCTTTCTCTTTCTTTCTTTCTTTCTTTCTTTCTTTCTTTCTTTCTTTCTTTCTTTCTTTCTTTCTTTCTTTCTTTCTTTCTTTCTTTCTTTCTTTCTTTCTTCTTTCATCTCTCTTCTTTCCTCCCTCCCTCCCTCCTTCCTCTCTTTCTTTCTTTCTCTCTCTCCCTTCCTTCCTTCCTTCCTTCCTTCCTTCCTTCCTTCCCTCCCTCCTCCTTCCCTCCCTCCTTCCCTCCCTCCTCCTTCCTCTCCTCTCTCTCTCTCTTCTTTTTTTTTCTTTCTTTCTTTCTTTCTTTCTTTCTTTCTTTCTTTCTTTCTTTCTTTCTTTCTTTCTTTCTCTTTCAGATGGAGTCTTGCTCTGTCACCCACGCTGTAGTGCAGTGGCAAGATCTCAGCTCACTGCAACCTCTGCCTACCGGGTTCAAATGATTCTCCTTCCTCAGCTAGAGGCATGCACGACCACGTCCAGCTAATTTTTGTATTTTTGTAGAGATAGGGTTTCACCATGTTGGCCAAGCTGGTCTTGAACTCCTGAACTCAGGTGATTCGCACACCTCAGCCTCCCAAAGTGCTAGGATTACAGGCGTGAGCCACCGCGCCTGGCCTTATTTCTTTTTATTGATAAATAATAGAGGTACATATTTTCAGGGTACATGTGATAATTTAATATATTCGTATAATGTGTAAAGATCACATCAGGGAAATTGGGATATCCAATACCTTAAATATTTGCCTCTTCTTTATGTTAGAAACATTCAAATTATTCTCTTCTAGCTATTTTGAAGCGTACAGTTGATTATCATTAACTATAGTCATCCTCCTGATCTATCAAACGCCAGGCCTTATTTCTTATATCATTTCTTATATTTATACCCATTAAACATCCTCTGTTCATCCCCATTGCATTTTGAGCACATAGATGCATTTGCTAAGATTTCAGAGCTCACACAAAATGAATTATTATATAGGTTAGTGTCTCTTTAAATGAAGTTGTTACGTAAGTTTTGTGTTACAGCGATGTTGGGTGTAGATTTTGTATAGTCTTGTCCAGATACCAGCTCTGACATTTTCTATTTGAGACTCTTACTATAAGAGTTGTACAGGGCCAGGTGCAGTGACTCATGCCTGTAATCCTAGCACTTTTGGAGGCTGAGGTAGAGGGATCACTTCAGGCAAGGAGTTTGAGACCTGCCTGGCCAACATGGAGAAATCCCACCTCTACCAAAAACACAAAAATTAGGTCGGGCACGGTGGCTCATGCCGGTAATCTCAGCACTTTGGGAGGCTGAGGTGGGCGGATCATGAGGTCAGGAGATCCGAGACCATCCTGGCTAACATGGTGAAACCCTGTCTCTACTAAAAATACACAAAATTAGCCAGGCATGGTGGCACGGGCCTATAATCCCAGCTACTCGGGAGGCTGAGGCAGGAGAATCGCTTGAACTCAGGAGGCAGAGGTTGCAGTGAGCCGAGATCACCTGCACTTCAGCCTGGGCGACAGAGTGAGACTCTGTCTCAAAACAAACAAACAAACAACAACAACAAAACACACACACACACACAAATTAACTAGGCATGGTGGGGTGCACCTGTAATCCCAGCTACTCAGGAGGCTGAGGTAGGAGGATCACTTGAACCCGGGAGTCAGAAGCTGCAGTGAGCCAATACTGCATCACTGCCCTCCAGCCTGGGAGACAGAGAGAGATCCTGTCTCTTTAAAAAGAAAAAAAGAGTTGGACGGTTATTCATCCTTTCTATGCCCCTGTTTTATAATCTATAAAATACAACAACACATACATTGGTTTGTAGGGGAAGTTTAACGTGGTAATTTTTGTGTGTGTGTATGTATGAAATAATGAAATATGTAGCATAAAACATTGCAAAAGGAAAAAAAAGTTTTGATGAGGACCATCAGTCTTACGCATCAAGGTGTTAGTGTAGCATCCGTTACTGCGCTATCTTCTCTGTGGTATTTACAATGAGACCGTATGCTTGTTTCCTTTCCTTGTTTCCCATCGTGAAGGCATTAGAACTGGAGCTCAAGTTTTTGTCTCTTTTTGACCAAGTGCTGCTTAGGTGGACAGCAAGTCATTTTGATAGGGCCTCTGTTTCTCAGGGACCCTTCCCAATCTGAGATAGAAGAAATCACCTTTTAACATCTTGCATTTACTTGTGAAGTCAGAACAAAGGCAACTAGACCATCAGGAAATCTATGTTTTCCATCAGTTTGGTGGCAAATTTGAGGAACTGTCTTAGCAAATAATTAGAGCACCTTTTCATGATAAAAATACAGTACTTGCACGATTTCGTCTCTTTTATACAGAATTTGATGAATTTGGCCAAATCAGTGACCTTGAGCTTCATTTTTTTCTACTGTCCTTGGATCCTTTATTCTTCTGTGAAAATATTTTCCAAGGTAGAATTGTTTAATTTACAGCCGTAGATGAAACTGAACACAAAATTATGAAATATGTACAACAGGTGGAAAGTGAAGTGACTGATGTTAGAAAGTACACATAAATAGTAAAAATTGTTCATTGTTATGCATTTCTTTTAATGGGAGTGAATAACACATTAGTCCATAATGTTATGCATATTATTGCTTAGGACCATGTTGTATAAATGAAAGAGTGAATAAAACAGATAATATTAGTCAATAGTACAAATGGAATGGGGGCATGGTCCAGGGATGCCTGATGTCTGGGAAACCCTGAGATAGTCGGGTTTGCCGAAGTCAACAGCCTACTTGCCTACATTTCTCAATTTGTGATAATTCCTTTATTTCTCAACTATAGTCACTATGATATTTTTTAGTAAATGGTACCTTTTCTTCAAAGGGATTCTTGGCCTCTTACCCTGTCAAGACATGCCCTTCCTTTGAAACCAGGATATTTTCCTTCATGGAGCGTCATCCCTTACTCCATCTCTTTGAATCTCCTATTTGGCTCACATCCTTCCCTTAAGAGGAACAAGCTTGGTTGTCCATCTAAAGTAATGGACTTAAAAAAATATATTAGAGTTTCACTCCAAACTCTGTTATTCACCAACACAGGACCTCAAACAAGGCACTTATCTTCTCTTTTCTACCAGGGAAATGTTAACATTCTTTGTTTCTTATATCACAAATACACAAACCTAGCAAGTCTGATGGTGGGACACCCTGCATCCTGAGCACAGGTGAAAGTCTATGGTGTCTCTAAAATAGTAGAGGCGAGGGTTACCTACAAGACAGTCCTGTTGTGAGTCTTAAAAAACATGCCTTGAATGAAATGGCTACCCCCATGTGGTGTTGGGTTGCTTCTTTTTTTCCAATGCTTAGTGAAAAATTACAGTGTATGTAAATGTTCAGTGATGCTGAGATTTTCTCAGCTAGACAGCACCTGCCAAACAAAGCTTCCTCTTGGATGTAATGAGTTTTGGGCCCCTTGATCACCTATTAGACTGGAGGTAGGCGAAGGGAAGGGAGATAACCAAGAAGAGGAGCTCCATTATTGTTTGTTGACTGAGAGTTATCTCCCAGGCTATTAACCAGTCCTCTAATCTAGATCTCAGGGGCTTGAAATCATCCCATAGTCTTTACGCTAATGTTTTCTCTTGCTCCATTGAATAACAGTTCTAAATGACAGGACCTCACATCTTCCCTACAATGAAATTGGTTACAAGTGTGTGGGGTTTTTTTGCATAGTTTAAAAATAATGATGTAATCTGAATGTAGTAATTTTATTTCAGATAATTATGCTTTCTTCTGCCTAAATTCATAATGATTTAGGAAAATCAGATTTACACGGACGTACAGTGCACAAATGTCAACCAAATTTTCTTTACATCTTTTCCTACAGACACACACAGACACAGACACACACACACATGCTCCAGAGTATCGGATTTGTAAATAGTCTGAGCTGGAAGGAACTTCTGAAGACATTTACACCAAACCCCTCAGTTTCCAACTGAGGAAGAGTAATGGTAGAGTGATTTGTTAAGCACACTAAAAAAAATTAATGATGTAACTGAATATTAGAAAATATCTTTTTGCAGCCAGGGACGGTGGCTCACACCTGTAATCTCAGCACTTCTGGAGGCCAAGGTACGTAGATCACTTGAGGTCAGGAGTTCGAGACCAGCCTGACCAACATGGTGAAACCCTGTCTACTAAAAATACAAAAACCAGCTGGGCGTGGTGGTGGGCGCCTGTAATCCGAGCTACTTGGGAGACTGAGGCATGAGAATTGCTTAAACCCAGGAGGCGGACGTTGCAGTGAGCCGAGATCGTGCCACTGCACTCCAGCCTGGGTGACAGAGACAGACCCCATCTCAAGAAAAAAAAAAAAAAATTAAAGAAAAGAAAATATCTTTTTACTTTGAGATTATGTTAGTACTATGTGTATTCTATTAGTACAATTCGAAACTGAGATGGGTGTGGAGATGTAGTGTTTAGCAAGATGACTATACTTAGCAATATTGTATTGCATACTTGAAATGTACTAAAAGCGTAGACCACATGTGTTCTCAACACACAAAAAGAAAATGGTAACTATGTAAGATGACAGATATGTCAATTAGCTTCATTGTTATGATTATCTCACAATGCTTTTGTAAAGCAAAACATCAACTTGTACACCTTAAATATATACAAGTTTTATTTATCTATTATACCTCAAAGCTGTAAAAAATGAGAAGAGTGTATCTGTAATCAGTATAAACTTCCAAGAAAACCTGCTGGGCCAGAGTAGTGAAATGGGAAGAAAGAAAAGAGAGAGGGGCCAGGCGTGGTGGCTCACCCCTGTAATCCCAGCACTTTGGGAGGCCGAGGGGGGCAGATCACTTCAGATCAGGAGTTTGAGACTTGCCTGGCCAGCATGCTAAAACTCCATCTCTACTAAAAATAAAAAAATTATCCGGGAGTGGTGGCAGGTGACTGTAATCTCAGCTACTTGGGAGACTGAGGCAGGAGAATCGCTTGAACTTGGGAGATGGAGGTTGCAGTGAGCCAAGATTTCGCCAGTGCCCTCTAGCTTGGGCGAGAGGTGAGACTCCATCTCAAAAAAAGAAAAAGAAAAGAAAAGAGACAGTGATATGGAGATGAATGTATAAGAGGGAAGGAGGATGTGGTGAAGTGAGTTGCTCAGATGGGTCCTTAGAGGAGCGAAGAGAGATGGAGACAAATGTGAGAAGTACTGAAGTCTGGGATATGATTAAGAGGAGAACACCATCATCACTGGCCATCAGAGAAAAGCAAATCAAAACCACAATGAGATACCATCTCACAGCAGTTAGAATGGCGATCATTAAAAAGTCAGGAAACAACAGGTGCTGGAGAGGATGTGGAGAAATAGGAACACTTTTACACTGTTGGTGGGACTGTAAACTAGTTCAACCATTGTGGAAGACAGTGTGGCGATTCCTCAAGGATCTAGAACTAGAAATACCATTTGACTCAGTGATCCCATTACTGGGTATATACCCAAAGGATTATAAATCATGATGCTATAAAGACACATGCACACATATGTTTATTGAGGCACTATTCACAATAGCAAAGACTTGGAACCAACCCAAATGTCCATCAATGATAGATGGATTAAGAAAATGTGGCACATATACACCATGGAATACTATGCAGCCATAAAAAAGGATGAGTTCATGTCCTCTGTAGGGACATGGATGAAGCTGGAAATCATCATTCTCAGCAAACTATCACAAGGACAGAAAACCAAACACTGCATGTTCTCACTCATAGGTGGGAATTGAACAAAGAGAACACTTGGACACAGGGCGGGAACACCACACACCAGGGCCTGTCGTGGGGTGGGAGTGTTGGGGAGGGATAGCATTAGGGGAAATACCTAATGTAAATGATGAGTTAATGGGTGCAGCAAACCAACACGGCACATGTTTACATATGTAACAAACCTGCACATTGTGCACATGTACTCTAGAACTTAAAGTATAATAAAAAATAATAATAGTAATAATTAAAACTTAAAAAAAGAGAACAGTATCTCCAGGCACTGAGACACAGATGCCCTACTCTCTTTCTCTTTATTCCCTCCACTGAGATGAAAACATGACTCGGATGTGGACCTTTTTCCTGTTCACCTCTGGGACCCAGGAGTATTTTCCTCTAGACCCAGAAATTTGGATATCTCTTCAATGAATTGCCCAGACTCTTCCACCCCATCAACAGTGGTCATGAGGGAAGCCTTTGCACTTGGAGTAAGACATTTCTCCCCTGACAGGGTTAACTTTCCATGCTCAGCAGCATTTGACAGAGTTGATTGCTCCATGCTCCTTGATGAAGCTGACCTGAGAATGAGCTTCTTGTGACAGGAACAGGATGAAAAGTCTGGTGAGCTCAGGCCTGGTGCCTTCAAGGCAGACAGTCTTGTCAAGGATGTGTGCTGAGTTACAGCACCCCACCCTTTCCTTATTATTTCTCCTACGTCCCTGGACTCATGTTCTCAGTCTTCTTCATTAGTTCTTCCCCTTTCTCTCTGTCCTCTTGATGGTGGAGATTCCTAGGGGTTAGCTATTCTTTCTTTTCTGTGGACATATGCACTGTCTTCATGATCATGTCTAATCTCATGGCTTTTGTTGGGGCTCAGCACACTATACTCCAAAGTATGGCACTTTGGCACGCTGAACTCTTTGAAATAAAGGAGATCGGAAGGCCTCAGAAGCAGCCTCCAGAACCAAGGTCTCTCTGACCTTCTCCTGCCTTCCAGTCTCTTGCTCCCCTCTCCCCAAATCAGCCATAAAATCTAGAAATATTACTCTAGTCTTCCCTCTGCCATTTTGTGTAGGAGCTGGCCATAAAGAAATTGTCTGACCTACTTTGTCTGATAGTAGGACATAAGACTGATTCCAGAGGGAGTCTTGTTGTATAGTTGGGAGGGATAATTCCTATACAGAGAGGCCAAGAAAAATGTAAACAGACAGGCTGTGCTGGGTTCCTCCCTCAGCCTATTACTATCAAATCATACCCTTTTGTCCAATTACATTGCTACATGGCTGTCCATCCTTCACTGAACCTGAGCATCAATCTGGACAGTGTTCCCTGGGCCTTTGGGTCTTCATTTCTGAAGGCTTCTGAGTCACATAAAACTTTAAGTAAATTTGCTACGCTTTTCTCTTGTTAACCTGTCTTTTGCTACAGGAGTGTCAGACCCTTATGAGGGGAGAGGAGAGATACCATACTTCTACCTCTACACATTTAATATAATCAGTTTTCTAACAATGCCCAAATCTTCAGTACACCTCTCTTTCCTGAACCCTATACTTGTACAGCAACTTCCTATGTGACATTTCTTCTTAAATGTCTAATAACTGTATCAAACCTAGTATGTCCCCAGGAAACACTGATGATCTTTCCTACTCTTCCCCCAAAATTGTTCCTCCCTCAGTATTCCTCATCTCAGGAGAAGGTAAGTCCATTGTCTCTAATTCTTGAATAATCTTCTTTATCCCACATCCAGCCTGTCAGGGAAGTCTGTTTCTGCCTTCAAATCACACACAGAATCTGGCCACTTCTCATGGTCTTCACTGCTACCACCATTCTGAGGCTCCATCACCTTTCACTAGAATGACTGGAAAAGCATTCCCACTGGCCTTCCTGCTTCCACCACTGATAGCCCAAGCAGCTAGAGGGTCCTTTTAAAACATAAGTCAGATCATGAAACTCTACTCAAAATCTTTTAGTGCCTCTTCATTTCACCCTGAGTAAAATGAAATCATTATAAAATCTCATGTGCTCTTACATGATCCATATTCCCAAACCATTTGCTTTTCAAAACTAATCTCCTACTCTTCTTCCCAATCAATTTGCTCTAGTTCCCTGGCCTCTTAGCTATACCTTAAAGACATGAAGCATATCCCTACCTCAGGGCCACCCTAACCACACCGCACCCACAATGTGCATAGCTAACTTCCTCCCTCTCTCTAAGTCTTTGCTTAAAAATAGTTTTCTTGGCTGGGTGTAGTGGCTCACGCCTGTAATCCTAGTACTTTGTAGACCAAGGTGGGCGGATCATGAGGGCAGGAGATTGAGATCATCCCGGCCAACATGGTGAAACCTCGTCTCTACTAAAAATACAAAAATTAGCTGGGCATGGCGGCTCTTGCCTGTAATCCTAGCTACGCGGGAGGCTGAGGCAGGAGAATCACTCGAACCTGGGAGGTGGAGGTTGCAGTGAGCCGAGATTGCACCACTACACACCAGCCTGGTGACAGAGCTAGACTCTGTCTCCAATAATAATAATGATAATAATAATAATAATTTTCTCAAGGAGATCTATTTTGACTATTTTAAAATGCTACCCATGGCTAGGTGTGGTGGTTCACGTCTGGAACCCCAGCACTTTGGGAGACCAAGATGAGAGGATCACTTAAGCCCAGGAGTTCAAGACCAGCCTGGGCAATATAGCAAGACCTTGTCTCTACCAAGAAAAAAAAAAAAAGAAAAGAAAATAATAATAAATTTAAAAAATTAAATTAAAGGCCACCCATATGAAAATGAATAAATAACACTCATGGATTTCCAATCAAAAATTCTCTATAATCTTCTTTCGGCCACTTAGCACAACTGAAACCACTTACTCCAAAGTACTTGATATTTTCTGATGGCCTAAGAACATGAATGTACAGTTAAACTACCCTAAGCAATAACGAATTGTTATGGCTTAATGAGCAGCTTATCAGAACGCGGATGATGAAAACAGAACGTGGTTTCTCTGTATTTTCCTGTTTCTTTCTCCTCTATCATAGTCCCACTATCAGACAGATGTTCCTTGTATATCTGTAAGATGACAGCAGCAACTTCACACCTTCCATTCTCTCAAGATGAAGTCCTGCTTTCATCTCCCAATATTCCTAACAAATGTCTCTGACTGGGACAAGTGCCCATCTCATCTAATGAGACACACACACTGAGTAGCTCATTACTGGAGCTAGGGTGGAGCCAGTCCATCCAAGCCACAGACTGGAGCGAGGTGGAGGATTGGTTTTTCAAATAAAACAGGAATATGGTTTTTAAAAAGACTAGCTCATCTCCACACAACCAGTATTCCCCATCCCAATGTCTGTACTTGCATTGTCCTCTAGTGGGCCACAGCTCCACCGTCACTTTACCCACCTTTGCACCTGCTAAGAGGGGGTCCTCCCCCTCTGGTACCAGAACCACTGGACTGAGAGTTCCTGAGAGAAAGGGGCTATGTCTTGGTTATCTTTGTGTCCATCTCCCAGCCCCATTCTGGCACAGGGTAGGCTTCCTTA
The DNA here is from genome assembly GCF_006542625.1 of Nomascus leucogenys. Taxonomy (NCBI): domain Eukaryota; kingdom Metazoa; phylum Chordata; class Mammalia; order Primates; family Hylobatidae; genus Nomascus; species Nomascus leucogenys. Next base: position 70,942 of record NW_022096178.1, read on the forward strand.
AATGTGTGCCCACATGATATTTTTAGGCTGTCCTGCATGATACCTCTTCTTTTGGTTACTCAGCGTCTCTTGAGCAGCCAACACCCAATTATCATAGTCCTTCTAGGACTCATTGCTAATTTCCACATCCCACTTCTCTGGCCCATACATCTAAATATGATATTTCAGTATAGTATTATTAATGTTGCTGCTGTTTTCTAATAAGAAAATAAAGTGTTTCGGCCCAGTTTTGGGACTGACCTTTTTTTCTCCTTGCAAGTTCGTTGACACTGGTGCCAATCACTGATGAGAGTTTGCACAAGTTCCTGGGCCTCATCTAACTCATTTTTGGGAAACTCTGTGTTAGATTTCTCTCTACTTTCATATTTCAACTGTACTGTGTCTATTCTTATCTGTGACAAAGATGAAACTGGCAACACCATTTACATTGCTGTGGCCGTAGTAACTAGCTGCCCTCAGGCTTATGCTCACCCTTGCATGGTGTAGAGTTGATGCTGAGAAGTGACAGCTCAGGTAGGAACTATAGTTCCCTACCTGAAGGCCATGCCAGTGAAAAATGGCCAAGGCAGTTAAGAAAGTGTGCTTCTCCCCCTTCTATTCTGTTTGCCAGCTATATGAAATGGATGAGGAAATGACCCAACCAGAAGATGGAAGTAATCTGTCTCTGAATAACACATGGAACAAGGCTGCCTGTCAATGAGCAATACTAGGCTTTTATGTAACAAGATATTGTTTTCCGTTTTATATATACTCTGGTAGAACAAACTCTCTCACCTTGTTTTCTAGTTTGTTTTTTTGAAGGTGTCTTTGCTATTCTTATACATCTATATATCCTCTAGAATCAGTAAGTTCCCAAAATAAGCAAACAAAGACTTGGTTGAGAATTTGATTGGAATTGTTCTAAATCTAAAACTACCCTTGCAAATATCATGACAGTAAGAGAAATCTGACACAGTTGACTCCATCTTGCTTCTAACCTCCAAGCTGTCCTTGGTCATTCCTGGGCATAGGCCAAGCTACTTTGGGTGGAAGTTATAGTTCAAATTTAAAGTGAGGATGATAGTAGTCCTTCCCAAAACTTTGTAAAACTAATGAAAGTCTGCAAGGTTAGGATTATGAAAGGCGCCTGAATTCTGATAAAATGTATTTTCTATAATCCCTTTCTGCTTAAGGGCCAGAAGTCACAAGATTTGTCACTTCTCCAATTGCTCCTACAGATAACATCACTACTGTGGAACCTAAGTTTGGTCTTTTGGGATGGTTTTTTTTCAGACTTTTGCATTCTGGCAACCTATGGAACCAGGACTCATAACTCAACCAGTCCTGTTGTTCCACCCAGAGGCTGACTCAGCCTATAAGGATTGTTTTTCACACCCCTATGAATTCATCCCCAGCCAGTCAGCAGCACCCATTCTCTAGCCACCTGCTCACCAAACTATCCTTGAAAAACCCTAACCTCCTGGCCGGGCGTGGTGGCTCACACCTATAATTCCAGCACTGTGGGAGGCCAAGGTGGGTGGATCACAAGGTCAGGAGTTCGAGATCAACCTGGCCAACATGATGAAACCCCGTCTCTACTAAAATACCTAAAAATAGCCAGCCGTGTTGGTGCGTGCCTGTAGTCCCAGCTACTTGGGAGGCTGAGGCAGGGGAATCATTTGAACCTGGGAGGGGGAGGTTTCAGTGAGCCAAGATCATGCCACTACACTCCAGCCTGGAGAGAGAGTGAGACTTTCTCTCAAAAAAAAACCAAAAAACAAAAAACATAAAAGAAAAAAAAAAAACCCCTAGCCTCCAAGACTGCTGGGAGAGTGATTTGAGTAACAGCTCTATCTCCGGTGGTCTCAGTGAACTGATTTTGTCTGTGCAGCAGGCAGGAAGAACCCATCAGGCAATTACAAATCTATAGGTCGATTTGCAGAAAAATTGCTATATCTAAATTAGTGAGTCTTACAATCTATAAACATGCTATACCTTTCTATTTACCTTAATGTCTCACAATAAAGTTTTGTACTTTTGTCCATAAAGTTCTTTATCTTTTCCTGGCTTTTCTCCTTATGAACTTAATATCTTAATAGTATTGCAAATTGTATCATTTTAACATTTCAGTTTCTGTCTGTTGCTGGGGTCAGGGCTCAGAAGGCACCACTCCGAAATATTCCTCTCTAGCATATTGATTATTTACTATTTATTTGGAAAAACTGCCCGCACAGGAGTTAGCTCTGAAAAGCTGCCGTTTTGTAAAAGAAATTCAGATCTATAAAGGAAATTTTCACTGGTAAAAGTGTTTTTGATCAGGAAGAGAGCTGCTCCAAGACAATTTCTATCACCTGAGAGACTCTTATCTGCATAACAAGGCAACCTTTATTTACCATGTATTTACTATATGTTTCCTCCTCTCATGTTCCCATAACTTGCACCACCACCCTCCAGAAGCCCCAAGCCTCTGTTTCTCTTTGTAGCTTAAGATGCTATACAAGCTTTATTCATCTGGCCTTTCTTTGAGTCTCATATTTTTGTGGGACTCCTGTGTATACATACATAATTTAATATAGTTTTTCTCATGTTAATTCAGTCTTATGTAATTTAACTTGTAGCCCAGCCACAAAAAACCTAAAAGGGTGGAAGGAAGTCGTTTTCCCCTCCTCTGTGCTGAAATATAAAAATAAATAAACCATATGCCAATTTTATATCTAGCAATTATTAATCTAAATACTTAATTTGCATGTGTAGGGGCAAAGGGGAATTTCCCTTTCCCTTTAAGGTTTGAGTTTGCTGAAATTAACCGATGGAAGATTAGCTGGAGAAAAAGGCAAGTTTATTGTATTCATGGGGGAAAGATGAGAGAGTGACTACCCAGTAACCCAGCGAGGTTCAGAATCTATATAGCCTTCTTCACAGGAGAGAGAGAGATGGGGGAATGTAGGCAATTTTGAGGAGTAGGAAATTGTTTTTAGGAGAATTGAATGGGCCCAAAGAACAGGCCATAGTTTGTGAATTATACTCTTTGGAAACTCTTTGGAATATGACAAAGAATAGACAACAGCTTCTGACTAAGTCTGCCTAGGTGTGGTGACATCCCTCAGTCTTACCTTCTGCCATGAGTTTAATCTTCCCCGGTTAAGAAAATCTCAGGGAGGTGATCAAAGTCCACTGGGTTCTTTCTGGAGGAGCTTTGGATAAGGTAACTTCAGACGGGAAGAGTTTCGTCGTGCACTTGGGGGCAAAACAGGAGAAGTTAAGAAAGTCCTTCGTTCTGAGGCTGATTCTAACACTCTTTCATTTTCTTTAGTTCAAAGACCTTAGTATTGGAGGGTGAGGGGGAAGTGAATGGTTAATGGGTAAAAAAATATAATGATTAGGCGGGGCGTGGTGGCTCACACCTGTAATCCTAGCACTTTGGGAGGTTGAGGTGTGCGGATCACCTGAGGTCAGGTGTTGGAGATCAGTGTGGCCAACATGGCTAAACACCATTCCTACTAAAAATACAAAAATTAGCTGGGCATGGTGGTGCATGCCTGTAATCCCAGCTGGTTGAGAGACTGAGGCAGGAGAATCACTTGAACCCAGGAGGCACAGGTTGCAGTTAGCTGAGATCATGGCACTACACTCCAGCCTGGGTGACAGAGGAAGACTCTGTCTCAAAAAAAAAAAAAAAAAAAAAAAGAATGAATAAGATCTAGTATTTGATAGCACAAATATAGGATGACTATAGTCAATAATAATTTTATTGTACATTTTAAAATAACTAAAAGAGTATAATTAGCTTCTTTGTAACATAAAGGATAAATGCTTGAGGGGGTGGGTATCCCATTTGCCCTGATGTGATTAGGCCCTGAATGCCTGTATCAAAATAGCTCATGTACTCCATAAATATATACAACAAATTTGTACCCACACAAATATTTTTTAAAAATTTAAAAACAAACAAGCAACAGAAAAAGCCCAGAGTGCTCCTCATTCCAAAGCACCATAGTTTGAGGTATTGTTTCTGAGTCCTGACGCATTGTTTTTAGATTTTTCAATGTACACTATTATATCTGTAAATAGTGACAGTTTTGTTCCCTCTTTTCCAATTTTAAAACTCTATGATGGCCAGGCATGGTGGCTCATGCCTGTAAATCCCAGCACTTCGGTAGGCCGAGGCGGGTGGATCACCTGAGGTCAGGAGTTAGAGACCAGCCTGACCAACAGGGTGAAACCCTGTCTCTACTAAAAATACCAAATTAGCTGGGTGTGGTGGCACATGCCTGTAATCCCAGCTATTCAGGAGGCTGAGGCAGGAGAATCCTTGAATCCCAGAGGCGGAGATTGCAGTGAGCCAAGATTGCACTGTTGCCCTCCAGCCTGGGCAACAAGAGCGAAACTCCGTCTAAAAAAAAAAAAAAAAAAAAAAGGAAGAAGAAGAAAAGAAAAATACATTCTTTTGCAATTTGCAAACTGCCATTTCAAAAATCACAGTCTATATAGGAGACTTTGTGTGAAATTTCTTTTTTTTTTTTCAGAGTCTTGCTCTGTCACCCAGGCAGGAGTACAGTGGTGTGATCTCAGCTCACTACAACCTCTACATCCAGGTTTCAGGTGATTCTTCTGCCTCAGCCTCCCGAGTAGCTGGGATTACAGGTGCCTGCCACCATGCCTGGTTGATTTTTATATTTTTGCAGAGATGGGGCTTGTCCATGTTGGCCAGGCTGGTCTCGAACTCCTGACTTTACGTGATCTATCCCCGTCGGCCTCCAGAAGTGCTGGGATTACAGGCATGAGCCACCACGCCCGGCCTTTGTGTGACATTCCTGAACCACAGTTTGTTCTCAGTTATTGAAAATAACACGTATGACATACCTGGTTATAAAAGGTATACTTTACAACCACAGGGACAGCATAATTGGTCTGTGTGGTTGAGTGTCCTCTCTCCCCACATCCCACACCTTTGGGAATGTGATAAAATCACCCTGATAGGGAAGGCTGATTAGATCAATATGGCATTACTGGTTTATGAATTTTTTTTTTTTTTTTTTTTGAGACGGAGTCTCTGTCGCTTAGGCTGGAGTGCAGTGGCGTGATCTTGGCTCACTTCATCCTCCCCCTCCCAGGTTCAAGCGATTCTCCTGCCTCAGCTTCCGGAGTAGCTGGGACTACAGGCACCCGCCACCACGCCCGGCTAATTTTTGTATTTTTAGTAGAGACGGGGTTTCACCGTGTTAGCCAGGATGGTCTTGATCGCTTGACCTTGTGATCCGCCCGCCTTGGCCTCCCAAAGTGCTGGGATTACGGGTGTCAGCCAGCACACCCGTCCGGTTTATGACTTCTACCAGCTCACGGTAGTCTCCTGTCTACATAGAGCTCCACTTCCCAGCCAGGCTCAGTAGCTTGCGCCTGCCATCCTAGCACTTTGGGAGGCCAAGGCAGGCAGATCATGTGAGGTCAGGAGTTCGAGACCAGCCTGGCCAACATGGAGAAACCCCATCTCTAATAAAAATACAAAAATTATCCAAGTGTGGTGGTGCGTGCCTGTCATCCCAGCTACTCAGGAAGCTGACACAGGATAATCGCTTGAACCCGGGAGGTGAAGGTTGTAGTGAGCTGAGATCACGCCACTGCACTCCAGCCTGGGCAACAGAGTGAGACTCCGTCTCAAAACAAACAGCTGGGTGTGGTGGCTCATGCTTGTAATCCCAGCACTTTGAGAGGCCAAAGTGGACGGATCACGAGGCCAGGAGATCAAGACCATCCTGGCCAATATGGTGAAACCCCCATCTCTAGTAAAAATACAAAAATTAGCCAGGCGTGGTGGCGGGTTCCTGTAGTCCCAGCTACTTGGGAGGCTGAGGCAGGAGAATAGCTTGAACCTGGGAGGCAGAGGTTGCAGTGAGCCAAGATGGCACCACTGCACTCCAGCCTGGGTGACAAGCGCAAAACTCCATCTCAAAAAAATAAAAAATTTAAAAAAATAAAATAAGAGAACTCGACCTTCCAAAGGTATTGGCTAACTCCACAGGCAAAAACACCATACCCATTACAATGCTGTTTTAAGATTCTTGCCCAGGCGAGGTGGCTCATGCCTGTAATCCCAGCACTTTGGGAGGCTGAGGCAGACAGATCATGAGGTCAGGAGATCAAGACCATCCTGGCTAACACGGTGAAACCCCGTCTCTACTAAAAATACAAAAAAAAGAAAAAAAAGAAAAAAAATTAGCCGGGCATGGTGGCAGGTGCCTGTAGTCCCAGCTACTCGGGAGGCTGAGGCAGGAGAATAGCTTGAACCCAGGAGGCAGAGCTTGCAGTGAGCCGAGATCGTGCCACTGCAGTCCAGCCTGGGCGACAAGAGTGAAACTCTATCTCAAAAAATTTTAAAAAATAAAAGAACTCCACCTCCCAAAGGTATTGGCCATACCCCTTACAATGCTATTTTAAGATTCTTATGTATCTCTTCTAACTCCAACGTGTCACCATTTTAGACCCAAACCCACCAATCACGAACCTAAGGATGAAAGTAAAGGTTAAGCAGTTGACCTGGGACCTTAACAGAAATGTGACCGATATCGAGTGTGTCAAAGACACCGACTATTCTATGCCGGTAAATCATATGCTCTATTGTTTTTTATTTTTATTTTATTTATTTATTTATTTTTTTGAGATGGAGTCTTGCTCTGTCACCCAGGCTGGAGTGCAGTGGCATGATCTCGGCTCACTGCAAGCTCTGCCTCCCGGGTTCACGCCATTCTTCTGCCTCAGCCTCCTGAGTAGCTGGGACTACAGGAGCCTGCAACCATGCCCGGCTAATTTTTTGTATTTTTAGTAGAGATGGGTTTTCACCGTGTTAGCCAGGATGGTCTCGATCTCCTGACCTCGTGATCTGCCCCCCTCGGCCTCCCAAAGTGCTGGGATTACAGGCGTGAGCCACGGCGCCCGGCCCAGACTCTCTATTGTTGACAAACGAGACGTTTCCGTCTTCTGCAGGAATCTCGGAACCAATACTGCTCCCATTGCTGGTGTCATGACTACCTGGTTTCTGCCCCGAAGTCAGCTGTGGGATTTGAAGTGACTGGAGGGTCTGGTTCCCCATCCATGGGATAGCTAAGATGGCACACACTGGACAGGATGGATGTGAAAATGAAATGAGGCTAAGCTATTACTGGTGCAAAACCAAACCCCACGCTGGGCGCGGTGGCTCACGCCTGTAATCCCAGCACTTTGGGAGGCTGAGGCGGGCGGATCACGAGATCAGGAGTTCGAGACCAGCCTGGCCAACATGGTGAAATGCTGTCTCTACTAAAAAGATGAAAATTAGCCGGGCACAGTGGCTCACACCTGTAATCCCAGCACTTTGAGAGGCTGAGGCTGGCAGATCACGAGGTCAGGAGTTCAAGACCAGCCTGGCCAACATGGTGAAATGCTGTCTCTACTAAAAAGATGAAAATTAGCCGGGCACAGTGGCTCACACCTGTAATCCCAGCACTTTTGAGAGGCTGAGGCGGATGGATCACCTGGGGCCAGGAGTTCGAGGTCAGCCTGGCCAACATGGTGAAACCCCGTCTCTACTAAAAATATAAAAATTAGCCGGGCATGGTGGCGGGCACCTGTAATCCCAGTTACTTAGGAGGCTGAGGAGGAGAATTGCTTGAACCCTGGAGGCGGAGGTTGCAGTGAGCCGAGATTATGCCATTGCACTCCAGCCTGGGGTACAAGAGCAAGACTTCATCTCAAAAAAAAATAAAAATTAGCTGGACGTGGTGGCTCATGCCTGTAATCCCAGCTATCCAGGAGGCTGAGGCAGGAGAACTGCTTGAATCTGGGAGGCGGAGGTTGCAGTGAGCCGAGATTGCTCCATTGCACTCCAGCCTGGGTAACGAGCCAAAATCCATTTCAAAAACTACAAAAAAAAAAAAACAAAAACAAAAGTGTGTGCTCAGGAAACAAGGTCTTCATCACGAAATCCTTCCAAATCCCCCCCTTGTCATCACCTGCGTTCTCAGGGTTTGACAACAGCACCAGACCTCATGGGGTGGCCCAGTTGAGAATGTGAGCTATTTACAAGTCAGTGTCTTATGGGAAAGGAGCACGTTTCCCTGAGAACCTATTTGGTCCCCTCCAAGTGCTATGTTCATTCAGTACAATTCAAATCACAGCCCTTTATGCATCTGCTCTGGCCACCACTACGAAGTCCCACAGCCCAGGAGGCCTAAACCACAGACATTGATTCTCCCACAGTTCTGGAGGCTGGAAGTCTGAGATCCAGGTGTGGGCAGGGCTGGTTCCTCCTGAAGCCTCTCTCCTGGGCTTGGAGATGCTGTCTTCTCCCTGTGTCCTCACGGGGTCATCCCTCTGTGTGTGTCTATGATAAAATCTCCTGTTCTTATGAGATGTCTCAGTCCATTTCAGGCTGCTATCACATAATACTATGGACTGGGTGGCTTATACACAACAGACATTGATTCTCCCACAGTCCTAGAGGCTGGAGTTCCAAGATCAAGGTGTGGGCAGGGCTGGTTCCTCCTGAGGCCTCTCTCTTTGGTTTGGAGATGCCATCTTCTCCCTGTGACCTCACAGGGTCATCCCTCTGTGTGTGTTTGTGTTCCAATCTCCTCTTCTTATGAGATGTCTTAGTCCATTTCAGCCTGCTATCGTAGAATACTATAGACTGGGTGGCTTACACACAACAGACATTCATTCTCCCACAGTCCTGGAGGCCGAAAGTCCAAGACCAGGGTATAAGCAGAGTGGGTTCCACCCGAGAGGCCTCTCTTCTTGGCTTGTAGACACCATCTTCTCCCTGTGTCCTCACAGGCTCATCCCTCTATGTCTGTCTGTGTCCTCATCTCCTCTTCTTATAAGGACTGTAGTCCTATTGGATTAGGGCCCACCCTATGATCTCGTTTTAATCACCTCTCTAAAGACGTTGTGTTCAAATACAGTCACAGTCTGATGCCCTGGGGGTTAGGACTGCCACCTGGGAATTTGGAGGGGGACATAGTTCAGCCCGTAGAACCCATTATCCACATAACTCATTCCACTTCACAATCAGCACAAACCATTAGTTTTAAAAAATCTCAAATCTGTATTTTTAAAAATTGCTCTTAACACATTAGAAAAATATAGAAAAACTTTTTTGTTGTTGTTTTTCTGAGACAAAATCTCACTCTGTAGCACAGCCTGGAGTGCAGGGACGTGATCATAGATCATTGCAGCCTCCACCTCCTAGGCTCAAGCAGTCTTTTGCCTCAGTCTCCCAAGTAGCTGAGACTACAGGTGCACATCACCACACACAGCTAATTTTTTTAAAATTTTATTTTCAGTAGAAATGGGGTCTTGGCTGTGTTTCTCCCACTGGGCTCCAACTGAGCTCAAGTGGTCTTACCACCTTGGCCTCCCAAAGTGGTAGGATTACAGATGTGAGCCACCACACCTAACCTGGATAAACTCTTTTTTTTAATGGGTTATGATTACTACTTATGGCCTGCATTTTCATCCTATTCTCTTTATTTAACCAACATTTGCTGGCATTTTTTTTTTATGCCCAAGAAAACACATTTGCCCATCTCTGTCAGGCCTCCAGACCCTCAGGGATGTGCATCTAATGCACCTTCAGCTACCAGTGTAAACAGTAAACGGGCCAGATGCTATCTGTGCATCTTCCCTGGCCTTGGGAGAGCCATTGGAATCTCTGCAGCCTTTAAGAGCATCTTGCTTCAGGTTTGCTGATGTGCTTGCTTCTGTAAGATCATGTAGACTTCCCAAGCAATATCTAGCATTTCATTGTCTCTTTTCTGTCTTGCAGGAAGAAGGGGCTATAGACCCACCTCTTGTTATGGAAATACTTATGGTAAAGGAATTATGTCTTACAGAATATGTGAGGCAAAACTGTCCATTTGCAAATAACTAACACACTGTCTGCACTGATGGGAAGCTGGTGCTTTTTTCCAACGCACAACTGACTGGCCATTTGGGTCTTTAATTTGCATTTTCCTTGGTCATTCATGCTGGGGGAAGATGTTGTGCATGCCCTGAGGACTTAATTTATTGAAAGGAACTATGGCCCACTTACAGGTGTTATTGGGTGCATGTATGTATGCATATGTGTTCACACACAGTTATGCTTTGTGCATTTTGTGCGCATGCGTGGGCACATGTGCATGTGGATTTTGTGCTGTGCATAAGTGCACGTGGATTTCGTGTGCACGTGTGTGCACACATGGATTGAGCACATGCATGTTTGTATGCACAGATGTGTTGGCATGTGCTTGTGGATTTTGCATGTGTGCATGTTTGTGCTTGGGTTGCATATGTATTACATGTTTCCCATGTGTGTCCGTTCACATGCACACATTTAGGGGTGTGCAAGCACATGTGTGCATGTGGATAGATGCAGGAGTGTGCATCTGGGCGTGCTCGTTTGGTGCATGTGCATACTGCACGAATATATAATATGCATCTGTGCATGTGGATTGTGTGTATACATGTGTGTGTACAGGCATGAACATACACAGATGAATGTGTGCATATTTGTACATGCATGTGTTTTGCATACATGTGTTAACATGCACACATTACTGTGCATATGCACACGTGTATATGTGTGTGGGCAAATTGTGCTTTATATGTGCTTTTGTTGCCTGTGTTCGTGGTATGTGCATGTGTGTGTATGTGGGTATGTGTGGGATGTGCGTATGTGTGGATGTGTGCATTGAGTGCATGTGTGCTTCAGTGTTGCATTTGTATTTGTGTTGCACATGTCTGTAAATGCATGTGTGCATGCACATGTGTATGCATGCTTGTCTGTTGCACATGCTGGTTGCATGCAGCATGTATGTATGCATGTGCACACACATTTGTGCATGTCAGTGTTGCACGTGCATATGTGTGTGTGAATGGCGTGTGTGTGCGCATGTGTGTCCATGGGGTTGTCAGCCTGTGTGTGTTTTGCATGCGCATGTACGTAGACTCCCCAATACTGAAATAAAAGCTGCATCTCCCTCTCCCCGGTATTATCCCCATTCCGCTAATGACCATTAGACATGGCATACACATTCACATTCCTCCTCCTTATGCTGGTTGACTGTCCCCCTCCGTGCACAAGAATGTAAATTCCTTGAAAACAGTGATCTGTGTGCTGTGTTCATAATCATATCCTCAACAGTGCCCAGCAATAGAAGGCACTCCATAAGCTCTGCTGAATATACACAAGCGTCCTTTTCCATTTACAAGTGGAGATCACCATTCAACATATGGCAATCCAGAAGGTAACTGATTGACTTACCTGGTCTCAACCTTTAATAAGAGCACACTCTCCTAAATCAGTGGGAGGAGCTGTATGGGCTTCTGTTTCCCAATCTCACAACTTTCATAGAGCACCCACACTTTGCATGTGTATAAAGTAGCTTCTGAATAAAAATATCTGAACTTCAGCACAGGACCAACCAGAGTTCAGAGAAAGGAGAGGCAAGCATTGGTTTTTGCTGCAGAAGATGCCCCTTAGCTCTCAGAGTAAGGCTGTGAATGAGTGCTGAGACTATTGCATTTCTCCCAGTACCACCATTGCTCCCCTTTCTTTGATCAGCGTTAACTTGAAACCCAAGAAGGACAGGAGAAAGGAAGTTATGAACATTCTGCCCAAGGAAGCCATCAGAGTGCACTGTCAATCCCATCTCAGGTCAAAGGAGAGAGAACTTGAAGCCCAGAAGGCTGACTTTGTGTCCTGTGTTGCTGGGAGAACAGGTTCCCCCTTCCCTCAGACTCATACTCTCAGAGATTTGGGCTGACATCTGCTTGAGTTAAAGTTAAGAGTAAACACACTCAACCCCAAGACTCTAGTGAGTTTTCAATTATGCGGGAGGAGAAAGTGATTGAAGGTGACCTCTACCTTTCAATGAACATGCAGAATACTAGTATCAATATTTTTGGGGTATGTTGGCATCCTTAGAAAGATGTATTGATTCTCCTTTTTCCCTCTCTGGTGTAAAGTGAGGTCCAGAGATGGAAAGGGCAAGGCAAATAAACAAGTCATTGCAGTCAAATCTGATGAATAATTTGCTGGAACACATGGGATCCTGTAGCAAGGCAGAAGGAATACTCCTAGACTGGGTTAGGTGAGGGAGGTAGGGCTTCCTGGAGAGAACAATACCCAAACCAATCCCCAAAATATGGGTGGGAGGTGCCCAGGAGATGAGTGAAGTGTCAGGGAAGATAGTATGCCAGGTAGAGCTGGATACACATATGGGGACACCAGAGATTGTGTAGCCAGAGTGTGGAATGCAACAGGAACCAGGGAAGGATGCAGCAGTGACAAGGAAAGACCACCAGGTTAGCAGAGGTGAAGTCTGCATTTCATAGAAACTTCATGGGAAAGAGCCTGCCCCTGTTGGATGTGTAGGTGAAGAATGGACCTGAGGGGGCTCACTAAGGCCCAGGGAGACCCCATTTCAGACCAGTTTAGTACCCTCTGGAAATGATGACAGGCTGAATTAAAGCCTGAGCAAGGGAGGCAAAGAGAAGCAGTCAGCTTGGATGACCACTTGGTAATGACAATTGATTCTACTTGATTTGTAAGAGAAGGGAGAGAGGAAAAGGTATGTATCAGTCAGCTATGCTGTGTCACAAAAGACCCCAAAACTTAGTGGCTGGAAATAACCACCATTTACTATGTTCATGATTATGTGAGTCAGAAATTTGGGCTGAAACCATTCTTGTGGTCCTCCTGGTATCTTCTGAACTGCTACTTTTGTGTGCAGTCAGCTGTAGGTGTGGCCAGCGCTTTGACCATGTTTCCTGGGTCTTATGTATTTGGGGCCTTAGGTGGAATGGTTCATCTCAGCTTCATGTGGACTCTCATATCCCTCCAGGAAGCCAGGCCAGGCTTCATCACACACCACAGACCAGGCAGAGTACCAAGAACATGAAGAGAAGCGTGCCTGGGCTTAGAGCCACGGTGTCTTCACTTGTGTGACATTCTGTTGGCGAAAGCCTGGATTCTCAGAATGAAGATGCAGCTCCACCTCTGGATGGTGAACACTGAAATCATACTATGGAGTGTGAGCACACAGGGAGGGGCAGAAGAGAGGGCTGTCTCTCCCAGGAGGTAGGGTGCAGTGAGTGGCAGCATCAGCTGTAGAGCAGGTTCTTGTGTTCAGTGACAACACTCTTCCCCGCAACGTAGCAGCCTCATTCATGGAGCAGCCTTGTGTCCCTCACCTATGCCGTGCCATGTATTGGCCCAGGCGTTCAATCCAGTCTGAAGAAAGTCATGCATGGAAAGGGGAGGCTATTTCAAATGGCCACCTTTTTTCCCTTTGGAAGTGTTGATTTTTGCCATATCAAGCTCCTTCTTGTTCTTTGTGCTGGAGTACTGAAGCTCTAGAGTAATTTGCCATCGAGGCATTGAAGATGCTTGTGTCTAGTGTGTGCTTGGGTTTAGAGTTCCAGCATGCCTTTGAAAGCAAGCCTATCTGGCAGTTACTAGTTGAATAATATTTTTGCATGAGTGAGCATTCTACATCTAAAAAGGCATGAAATCGTTTTGACGTGTGCCTGTCATCCCAATTACTCAGGAGGCTGAGGCAAGAGGATCACTTGAACCGAGGAGTTCAAGACGAGCTTAGGCAACATAGTGAGACCCCATCTCAAAATATAAATCAGGCCAGGCGTGGTGGCTTGCACCTGTAATCCCAGCACTTTGGGAGGCCCTGGTGAGTGGATCACCTGAAATCAGGAGTTTGAGAGCAGCCTGGCCAACATGGTGAAACCCTGCATCTACTAAAAACACAAAAATTAGCTGGACATGATGGCATACACCTGTAGTCCCAGCTACTTGGGAGGTTGAGGCAGGAGAATCACTTGAACACGGGAGGTGGAGATTGCAGTGAGCCGAAATCACGCCACTGTATGCCAGACTGGGCAACAGAGCAAGATTCCTTCTCAAAAAATAAATAAATAAAATTAATTAAAAGGCATACATGAATTGAGTTCAACAAACAAAAATGCCAAATGCCTCGTCTGTGCAAATCCTGGCCTTGGTTGTCTTCAGTGGTAAAATGTGGTTGACAAGCTTGGCTCTTTGTGAAAACAGAATTACTTCCTAAGGATTTTTTTTTAATTAACTTTTTTTTTCTGTGGATACAAGGGTGGGAAGGGATGTGATGGAGAAGTTATTAGATTGGTGCAAAAGTTATTGCAGTTTTTGTCATTATTTTCAATGGCAAAAACCGTAATAACTTTTGGACCAACCTAATACTTAAGCAGTTTTCCTACAGCCATGTTTTTTTCTCAGATGAGCTTGCCTTTTCTCCAGTCCTGCAGGCAATATGGTAGCAAAAATCGTGTCTTCCATTGTATCCATAGTGGTGGTGACACTGCTGGGCATGAAATCGTAGCCAGTTATTTCAAACAAAACAATAGGATAAATTGTTTCAGGACCCAATGGTAACTTTGGCTCTAAACATTGTTTTCCTTGTTACTATGCCTGATTTTTTATTTTAAAAATTGCTTTTGGATGTCTCTCACCAGCAAAGTTATTCTTGGTTAAGTTCAATATACATAACTTGCCTAATAATGTGATTTTTTAAAATTTATTTTTATTTTTTTGAGACAGAGATTCACTCTGTTGCCCAGGCTGGAGTGCAGTGGCACAATCTTAGCTCACTGCAATCTCCACCTCCTGGGTTGGGTTCAAGAGATTCTCTTGCCTCAGCCTCCTGAAGAGCTGGGAATACAGGCATGCACCACCATGCCTGGCTAATTTGCATATTTTTTGTAGAGATGGGGTTTCCCCATGTTGGCCAGGCTGTTCTTGAACTCCTGACCTCAAGTGATGATCTGCCTGCGTTGGCTTCCCAAAGTGCTGGGATTACAGGCGTGGGCCACCGCGCCTGGCCAACGACTGGGTTTTCATGGTCAGGTGTAGGCTGTACCTTCCTCTAAACCTTGTTACAATGACACTGGCACATTGTCTGTCTAATGTAAAAGAGGGGGAGAAAAAATGGAAAGAAAAAGAAACAAAAAAAATACTAACCTACATTGCAGGACTAAATCATGATGGTTGGTTGAACTAACCAAATATAGTTCTGTTTTGTATTCAGTGAAATTTTCATCACAGGTGAGTCAGGAAAAATATCTGGGTTGAATGTGAATGTTTTCCACAGAACCCCACCCACAAGGAAAACTACTGAAACACTAAATTATAAGCCTCTCTGGAATTCCGAAGCTGAGCTCAGACCATAGGGGAAAAGAAAGATCTGCTGTGGCTTCCTGGTTCAATGCTGGCTCCACACCCTGGGTTTGAAGAATCACTTGGGATTTGAGAGCAGAGGATGCCCTAAAGAAATCTCTGAAACAGCAGTCAGGGATTGTTTTATAGCCAAAAGAGTGACTCAGATCTTTAACTGGGGGTCCCTGGAGATTTGGTTTAACCCTCAGGCCACTCACATCAGAATCTGTCTGGAGTTTGCCAATCGGCCTCTAACTCATACCTTCTTTGTGTCCCTGAAGGAAACCAGAAAGGGATGCCCATTCTATGGTGTTTGCTTTAGGATTTGCATTTGGCCTCAAAAATCCTAAAACCTTCCCATGCGCGCACTCTGCTGGTCAATGGGCAGTATCAACCATTAGCTAATGAACCTCTGTTTGGGGTGAGCCTCCATCCAGGTTACTTCCCATCCTGAAATTCTAGGAGGAAACTGAGTTTCTGAAAAACTGCCTTATTTTCCTGACAACCTGAGAGCAGATTCTTGGGTTCAGTGACAACACTCTTTCACCCAACATAGCAGCCATCATTAACGAACACCACGTTCAGCAGCCTTCGTGGCAGTGAGTTGTAAGCCTTTGTTAACCAACGGCTGAAACTGAGTAAGAGAGAGGCACCCATCTCCACAAGCACAAAATGTAAGGGCGGGGGACGGGTCACCCATAAACTCAATAATGAAGACAAATATATTTTAGTGCAATATTTTATAAGGAAAATCACTGGCATGGGGGCCAGTTGAGTTTCTGAAATAGGTGTAGTTTTAAAAATGTGATTGATGCCTGCCCCATTTGAGGTGGAACCACGTTTTTGCTAAAGAGGTGTAATGTCTTGAAGCTCTTTCATGCCTTTTGGCTACCTGGTAAGTATTTTGTCTACTTTCTGCATTGTACTTCAATGATACTCTCACCAAGTATTCCCAAGCACCAAATTTATCTTTCCCTCCCTTAAAGTTCCTGAGATCAGACAGGAGGATGCAGACAGAGTGAGCTGATCTTAGGGAGATCTCTTCAAGGTGGACAGTGACATTTATGTGGATCCTGGACCTATATCACCTCGCTGGCTGTAAAGCCTTTATATTATCTAAGAAATATGTGTATGACAGCACTATATATGGGTTTGGTATCAAATGGGGCTCAGAGCTCTGTGAACTTGACTCTGAGGTTCCAGGCTGCTGCTGATGGTACCCAGCTGTCCACCTCTCCTTAGTTAGGTCATGAATTTTCTCTCTCTCCTAAAGGATGATGTGCATGGTATACTAACCATATCCATGGTGATGTGATGCAGTGCACAACCTGTGGAACTGTATACATGCTGAGGCCATACACTGAAGCTTGCACACTTTGTAGGTAAAGAGTTGTAGTAACAGAGCTACATAGAAGCAGATGTCTGTCACTTGATGTGGACTTTTAAGAATCATACTTTGCTTTTATTTTGTAAAGTGGAGAAAATGACAACACCACTTGAGAAGTTATAAGGACCAACAAGGCCATATTCAAAAAAAGAAGTTCCTACAAATATTAGTTTTAACCAAAAAGAAAGTTACTCAATTCATTTGAGATCATCAAAATCCTTAACAAATGGCAAAACGTAAAAAAACAATGTTTTGAAAACTAAAATTTATTTCCAGATACGATTTTAACAGTTTTTAAATATTTTTTTTTTTTTTTTGAGATGGAGTCTTGCTCTGTTGCCCAGGCTGGAGTGCAGTGGCTGCATCTCGGCTCACTGCCAGCTCCGCCTCCCAGGTTTACGCCACTCTCCTGCCTCAGCCTCCCATGTAGCTGGGACTACAGACACCCACCACCATGCCTGGCTGATTTTTTGTATTTTTAGTAGAGATGGGTTTTCGCCGTGTTAGCCAGGATGGTCTCGATCTCCTGACCTCGTGATCTGCCTGCCTCAGCCTCCCAAAATGCTGAGACTACAGGTGTGAGCCACCACGCCTGGCCCAAATATTTTCTATTTTTAATTTTTCCGGCTTTATTAAGGTATAGTTGACAAACATTGTATATATTTAAGATGCACAACTTCATTTCTGCATAATTTATTTGTTCTAATCTATTTCCTGCTGAAAGTAAGGCAAGTGTCATATAGATAGCACACAGTTGGATCTTGGTTTTCTTTTTTTTAATAGATTTTTCATTCTTCTAGATTTTTTTAAAGCATAATAAACATTGTATATATTTAAGATGTGCAACTTCATTTCTGCTTCATTTTCTTCTGTCTAATCTTCCTTCTGCTAAATATAGAGCAAGAGTCTCTTGTAACAACATACAGTTGGATCTTGGTTTTCTTTTTCTTTGTTTCATAGACTTTTTTTTTGTCCCCACAATGACATTTGTTTCCAATCTTCCTTTCAGAACCAGAAAATGTCAGAAGATGTTAAGATCCCCGATTACTTAGAGGAAAAACAACTAAAACAAGAACGTTGTTTATCACTGTCGTGGAAATTTCCTTTTATTCTTGACACAACTTGATGACTTAAAGTGTGTTTTCTTCTGTGTGAAGTACGTGAGCTTTCTCACTAAGCATTCCCAACTCATTGGATGTGATGTGGTTATAAAGATAAGTTAGGCGGCTAGCCCCTGCATTCTAAAAAAACGATTACTTGATCTGTTGGTTTGGCCATTCATTTGCACAAAGAGACTGTGGCTCTCTGTTCTGAGATCTTCAGCTACTTCATAGTGCAATAACATACACATGCTTAACCATGTTGATGGCACAAAGCAGTGAGCAGTAGGGAGGCAGAGTATCTTGGTGGGGAGGGGATGTTATCAGCTTCTGGGAGATGGAGAATATTGTTGAGTTCCAAAGATGCTAAATTCTTCAGTGATATAAAAAATCATTGAGCATTCATTATTGTGAATGAAGTGGGGATGCATTATTTCTGACACCCACAAGCAGGGTTTGATCATCCTTTCAGCTTTGATGTATCTGCACATAAAATTATTATTACCTGAAGAAAATAAGGCTGCATTTTGAAATGTTAAGTGCAAAACAACTGGTGTTAAAACCAACTGGGGGAAATCTTGGGATACTTTTCCCTAGGAAATCATATGGTTTTGATATATTTTGGCACATAGGAGACAGAAATGGTGATTATCAGGCATTGAGCCTTTTTGTGGTGGTTTTAGTCTTTGATAGTCTGTAAGTACTAGTTCCTAGGGCAACAACATTGCATTCCTTGGTTTATACTTTTTCTATTCACCAGAGTAGGAAATCTTAAATCCTTAGGCATCCAAGAAGTATACCAGCTTCTTGCTTCTCTTTTAGAAACACTTGGGACAGAAAAAAGGATGGTTTGGGCATATTGATATAGTTTGAGTAAACTAAGGTTAATGTTCATATAACATTTAGACTTTGCCATAAATATCAGAACCAAAGATTAAGACATTCATGTGCAGTCTGGAATGTATATATGGGACCCATAAAAATTCCAAGTATGCATGTTTTATGCTCACCATTATGAATTGGGGTCTCAAAGAGAGAAGGTTGAAAGTGGAAAGCACTTGGAAGAGCTCCCCAGTTTGTAAAATACCTTTAATCATTCACATTAGGCATCTCGGAGCTGCGGGGCTCAAATGTGGATTCATGCATCATTTGTGCAATTTGAAGATAGTCCATATTTCCTGTTTCAGTATTAGGTCCCACAGCACTTTTCAATTCTTGTAGAAGGTTGTTTTCAGGAGTGGTGATGTCTGATGCTCCATTACTATTTTCTTTATAAGAGTTTCAGCATAAGCTTAATTAAATTCTTGTGAAAAAGTCTCTGTGTTTTTAGTTACATACACACATACATACCTACTTAAATGGAATCTAAACATTTTTAGCCTTTAATCATTCCATTTTCTAAAACTGCCATAAACCATTTTTAATCATTTTAAATAAATGTAAAAAAAATAACTGGATTTGATTATTGCATAGTTTTTTTCTATATTTCACAAATAAATTTTATGAAATGGCTGTTGAAGTGGCCCCCAAATTATGAACCTCCATAGCTGTGAATATGATGCAACAAATCTGTTTGTTGCATCATATTCACATCAGATTCAACAAATCTGCTCAAGATAGATTATGAACATATGAAATTCATAGAGTTACCTAATAATGAGATAAAATTCACCTAAGTGACAAGGATCATGTTCAATCTACTTAAAATGAAAATATTTGAATAATGATTGCTTGGGGGAACCTCTCTTTGAGGGGTCATGAGGACCACCTGTTGGGTATTCTGTTTTCATGCTGAGAAGGTGAGAATTGAACAGATGAAAAAAGCCTTGATAAGATGTCATCTCCATGTATTTTAGAGAAGGATAACCTTGACTCTACAGTTGACCCTTGAACAACACAGGGCTGAACTGCATAGGTCCACCTATATGTGAATTTGCTTCTGGCTCTGCCATTACTGAGACAGCAGGATCAACCCTCCATCTACTCAACATGAAGATGATAAGGATGAAGACCTTTATGGTGATCTACTTCCACTTAATAAATAGTAAATTCATTAATTTTATCTTCCTTATTTTCTTCATAACATTTTATTTAGCTTACTTTATTGTAATAATATGGTATGTAATACATATGCAAAATATGTGTTCATCAACTGGTATCAGTAAGGCTTTCAGTCAACCAGTATGCTATGAGTAGTTAAGTTTTCGGAGAGTCAAAAATTATACATGAGCTTTCAACTGTGCAGAGGGTCAGTTCCCCTCACTACCCCACATTGTTGAAGGGTCAATTGTATAATGTTAAAAGCCAAACTTACCTCCTCTTTGTGGGGACTTGAATGCATTTGGTGGTCAACGGATAAATATCTTCATGATGGAATAAAGAGAAGACATGACTAATTTTAGTAGGGTGAAGCGGAAAATGACAAATATACGAGCTCTATTTTTGTTTAACTTTTTCTACACGGGAAAAATAACAACTTTTTTGTCCACGTATAAACCACTATATGAAATTCTTCTGGTTTTAGGGGAGAGGAATGTATGATTCTGCTGATTTGCCTTTGACTACTGGAATTGGAATATCCAGTTACACACAAAAACACACCACACACACACACACACACACACATACACAAGCACAGTATTAACAAACACACTGATATGAGTAGAATTATGTCCCCTCAAATTCCTATGTTGAAGTCCTAACCCCTGGCACCTCAGAATGTGGCCTTATTGAAAATAAGTCTGTTGCAGAGGTAATTAGGTTATTGAAATGAGGTCATGCTGGAGTGAGGTGAGTTCCTAATCCCACATGCCTGGTGTCTTTATAAGAATGTGGGGTTTGGATATAGGTAGTCACACAAGGAGAAAGCTGTGGAGTGATATTACTACAAGCCAGAGAACTACCCAAAGAAGGAGAGGACCCTGGAACAGATCCTTCCCTAGAGACTTCAGAGGGAGCATAGCCTTGTGGACACCCCGGTTTTGGACTTCTGGCCCCCAGAACTGTGCAAGAATAAACAAATATCCATTGTTTAGGCCACTCAGTTTGCAATACTTTGCTATAGCAGTTCCAGGGAATGAATATATGCATTAACACATGCCATATACATGTTTTTCCGCCTAATTAAAAATGGTGGGGAATTAGTTTAGCTTGCCTATAGAGGTAGTACGCAAGATTAGCCAGGGTTAAATACCAGACTCTGACACTCAATTTACAGATTCACAACCCGGTTTCTCCATTTCAAGCTGTGCACACTTAGGCAAGTTATACAACCTCTCTGGGCCACGGTTATCCCATTTGGGGGAAACAAAGGGGAGGTATCCTAAGAAGATCTTCCTCTCCAAGATGTGTTGAGGATGTAAGATTTAATGTGTGAAGACTGGGCACAGTGGCTCATGCCTGTAATCCTAGCACTTTGGGGGGCCAAGGCAGGTGGATCACCTGAGGTCAGGAGATTGAGACCAACTTGGCCAACATGGTGAAACTCCGTGTCTACCAAAAATACAAAAAATTAGCCGGGCATGGTGGTGCATGCCTGTAATTCCACCTACTTGGGAGGCTGGGGCACAAGAATCACTTGAATCAGGGAGGTCGAAGTTTCAGTAAATGGAGATCATACCACTGCACTTCAGCCTGGGTGAGAGAGTGAGAGACCCTGTCACAAAGGAAAAAAAAAGAAAGAAAGAAAGAAAGGACTTAACGTGCGAAAAGCATTCTCGGTGCCTGGGAGGCAGTAAGGGCTGCCCAGGGGTTGGGGAAAAAAAACAAGCTTCTCTTTTAGTGTAAATAAAATCAATCTCATGGAAATACATAGGGCATTTCTTAGGATTGGCTCAAAAGCAACAAACATGAAAAAAAGCTCAACATAACATCACTGATCATTAAAGAAATGCAAATCAAAACCGCAGTGAGATAACATCTCACATCAGTCTGAATGGTGGTTATTAAAAAGTCAAGAGCAGATGCTGGTGAGATGGTGGAGAAATAGAAATAATTTTACACTATTGGTGGGAATGTAAGCTAGTTCAACCATTGCGGAAGATGGTGTGGCAATTCCTCAAAGATCTATACCCAGAAATACTATTTGACCCAGCAATCTCATTACTGGGAGTATACCCAAAGGAATATATACCATTCTATTACAAAGATACATGCATGTGTATGCTCATTGGAGCACTATTCACAATAGCAAAGACATAGAATCAACCTAAATGCCCACCAATAATATACTAGGTAAAGAAAATGTACACACACACGTGTGTGTGTGTGTATATATATATATTATGCCTATAAAAGAATGAGACAGGAACATGGATGGAACTGGAAGCCATTATCCTCAGCAAACTTATGCAAGAACAGAAAACCAAACACTGCATGTTCTCACTTATAAGTGGGAGCTGAACAATGAGAACACATAGACACAGGGAGGGGAACAACACACACTGGGGCCTGTTGGCAGGTGAAGTGTGGGGAGGCAGAGCATCAGGAAAAATAGCTAATGCATGCTGGGCTTAATACCTAGAGGGTAGGTTGATAGATGCAGCAAACCACCATGACACACATTTACCTATGTAACAACCTGCACTTCCTGCATGCACATGTACTCTGGAACTTAAAATAAAAATAAAAATAAAAGAATTGTTTCAGAAGTCTAAGACCATGAAGCCAAGTCTGCTCAACCTAATTAAAAACACGGAGTCTTAGAGAATGCACACGTTGTCCACCCAAATCCCTTCTTTCTGTCTTAATAATTTCAATAGTGCTATATTTCTGGTGTATGGAACTGCGGTCATTGTTCCCCAGCTGAACTACATTTTCCAGCATCCCCTGTGGGTAGGTGAAGCCACATGACTGCACTCTGGCAAATGGTGAGTCATCTCTATTTCTGAAGCTGAAAGATACTTTCACGATTTAACGAAAAATTGTCTTCCAGGATGAGGAACACCACGGTAAGTCAGTCTTGCATTTGGAGAGAAATTGGTGTCAGGACCCGGTAGGTCTAATGGAGGAATACTTTCCCTATGTTTTTTGCATGCAAAAAATAACAGAGGAATAATCTAAATTTAAATTTTTCTTGGGGATCCAGTTATCCAAAGAATTCCTGGGAGCTCTGTGAGAACCTTTACACATCCCCCCATCCTTGCTTTACTTGAACACCAAGAACATAAAGATACTTTTTGAAAATTTTAATTTCCCCCTCAATTTTTTTTCCTGATACATACATTTTCTTAAGTTAACCAAGTCCCCAGGTTTTCTCATTAAGTCTTCAAACAACATGAGACTTATCCTCTCAGGATAATTGCTAAAAATCAGTAGTTCTTTCTGATATTTTTTTGCTGGAAGAATTTTTGCTTGAATTCCTTAGGCATTCAGTTCCCTGAACGAATAGATGATCTTTTCAGCTGCTTGGGAAAGATTCTCCTTCTTCTTTCCAGGATAAATTCACTTTCAATCTTTGCTGATCATTCATTATATTGATGGGGGGAGTACAATTTACTAAGACTTTATGTTTCTGCAGACATTTTGGAATTTGACTTTCAAATTGTGTGTGTGTTTTCTGACTTGTTCATTTTGGAGACTTTTCATACAATCTGTATACTGTTATTTTATCCACTTTCAAATAATTACACTTAGATTTCATTGCTTTTACTTCCAGAGATTTTAAAGACTAATTTACCTTAACACGTAAATCAGTTTCATCAACATTCCTTTTGATTTCTAGCAATTCTGCACCTTCTAATGCATTTATCCGCAATGACAAGGGCTCACCATCCACCGCATTATCTCCAAGAATGGCAATCTGATCTGTCTTCAGCAAGTATTTTCTAATATTGTTTGTGTTTGTTCATTAAATTCACTCACTCTTTCTTTGCATCCATTGGCTTCTTGGGAAATCAGGTTTATGCATCTATGAAAATGGAAATTTTCATTTACACCATCTTTTATTGCCGTATTAAGTGAGACTCTTAAATCTCATAGGTCTTTCCACTTTACTCATTGATTAATGTCATATTGAAATGTATTGTGATGGGGCCAGTTGATTTCAAATACCATCAAACTTTTTCCTCTCTAGTATTTTGAAACAATGACATTTCTTTTCATGCATGCACAGATATAGTCCTGCTCATTTTAACAGTTCTTCTTTAGGATTCAAATTCTAAAACCATCAGCAGTGAACCATGTAATTCTTTTCACCAAAAGCAAATTCTTGCTCTGAACCCATCAAGGTTTTCAGTACATGCTATTTTCATGTAGCCCTTGATTTCTTTTCAATTAAGTTCATTTAGATGGCCAGAAATGTCAGTTAAGCATCATTTGAAGGTAATAAGTAACCATGAAAAATTTGTGGCTTTGGTATAGTTTTCCAAAAATTTAGGCTGGGTGTAGTGGCTCACACCTGTAATCCCAGCACTTTGGGAGGCCTAGGTGAGAGGATTGCTTGAGCCTAGGAGTTCAAGACCAGCCTGGGCAACATAGTGAGACCCCATCTCTAGTAAAGAGTAAAAAATTAGCTGGATGTCATAGTGCACACCTGTAGTCCCAGCTACGTGGGAGGATGACTTGAACACAGAAATTCAAGACCATAGTGAGCTGTGATAGCACCACTGCACTCCAGCTTGGGCAACAGAGTGAGACTGTTAAAAGGTAAGTAGGTAGGTAGGAAGGAAGGAAAGGAATGAATGAAGGAAGGAAGGAAGGAAGGAAGGAAGGAAGGAAGGAAGGAAGGAGTTAGGAAGGAAGGAAGGGAGAAAGGGAAGGAAATTTGATTCTTTTCACCCATAAACTTGTGATGAGACACCAGTTTTGGAAAGCTGCCCTGCTTTGGTAGAAATAGCAGATGGCAAGATTCTGATATTATTTTCTACTATGAAGTTCAAAACAGTCAGAAGTGGGCAGCTTGGTTTTTCTGAAATTTGTCATTCTGACAACCGACCCAGACCTAGAGGAGATTTTTTAATGCCATCTCACAGATCTAAAACACAACTTCTTAGACAACTGTGCAAAAGTTGCAGCTATCCTGTTTGCTTGGCTTCATTGATCCAAACTACAGGGTTGACAGTTTTCCTTCAAATGGATAAAGTGAGGGATTCTGCAGTTATATGAAGCATTTGAGTCAAGGTGATACTTGCCTCTCGAATCCACAGATGCCACTTTTTGCCTTTGAGGACTTGCTAAAGAGTTCAGACATTTCCTACTGTATGTTTTCTGTGCAGAAGTCATGTTTTGTGGTGAGGACCATGGATTTTATTTCATTTCATAACTTTTCTATGCAAATGGGACCTTGAGGCTGCAGAGAAAAAAAAAATTGGGGTGCACAAATCCAAATGGAAATAGGCTCATTAGTTTAGCTAAGGAGGACACTTGTGTTATCTTGTGATTCCAATGACATTTAAGCTTTAATCACAACATTTTCACGCAAAAGGAAAAATATGTGTATTACATATGTGTGTGTGTGTGTGTGTGTATCTCCTGTAAAACTAAAAACAATATATCATATTAAGGAGGCCTTGCAGCTGTTGGCCTTATAGCTTCAGAAATTTTATTTTTTTCAATATATTATTCTTAGGTCTGCAGCATGAAAGCTTTTTTAAAATAAGCTGTACAACAATTTCACAAAATATTCAGAATAAAAAAGAGGGAGTGTTGGATATTAATTGTCACTAAATTTAATGATTAAAATACTAAAAATTTTACAAAGGGGTGACCACACTAAAATTCATATATCCCCAAAGATCTCTTAAAAATTAGATTTTTCAGGCTGGGTGCAGTGGCTCATGTCTGTAATCCCAGCACTTTGGGAGGCCAAGATGGAAGAATCACTTAAGGCCAGCAGGTGGAGACCAGCCTGGGTAACAAAGCAAGACCCCATCTCTACAAAAATATTGTAAAAATTAGCTGGATTTTTTTTGTAAATTTGTAAAATTTTTGTAAATTTGTAAATTTGTAAAAATTAGGTGTGTGCTGGTAGTTCTAGCTACTTGGAAGGTTGAGGCAGGAAGATCACTTGAGCCCAGGAGGTCAAGGCTGCTTTGAGCTATGATTGTGCCACTGCACTTCAGCCTGAGGAACAGAGTGAGACCTTGTCTCTAAAAGAGAAAAAAATAGGTATTTTGAACATTACAAAAGCCTACGATCTTTTTAAAATTGATTACTTTCATTAAATTCTTCTCCATTTAATGTGATTTTAGAAGTAATCCTTTTATATCTGGAAAATGAAGAATAATTTATTGTTTCACCCAGAAAATGATAAAGCAGTCTATCAAAATATAGCATTTTAGAAAGCTAATGAAGTAAATAATGTTCTAATTAGGAAGACCTGCTGCCAGTAGGAGTAATAGATAATAACAATGCTATTTGCTATTCCTTTTACGTTAGTAGGAAAATAAGAGAAAAATAAGCTATTAAAATTATTTATTTATTTATTTATTTATTTTTGAGATGGAGTCTCACTCTGTCACCCAGGCTGGAATAGGGTGGCACAACCTCGGCTCACTACAACCTCTGCCTCCCAGGTTCAAGCTGATAATTTGTCATACTCCGGTTTGAATTTTTGTTTCTGGACTAAACCAAGGGTCAGGATGCTTATTCTGGTGGCCCAAAAACAATATGCAGATGAACTAGGAGAGGAGGAAGTTTATCTCCGTAACCAGTTATAGGGAGAAGGCCTGGACATTATTGCCAGACCAACTCAAAATTACAAAGTTCTCTAGAGCTTCTGTACCTTCTAAGTTGTATGTCTACGTGTAAGTGTGCATTCATCTAAAAACAGTGATTAACTCCTTCTGATCTGTAACTAAGGTCTGAGTCCTGAAGACCTTCCTCTGGAGCCTCAGTAAACTTATTTAACCTAAATGGGTCCAGGTGGCCAGACACTGTGGCTCATGCCTGTAATCCCAGCACTTTGGGAGGCTGAGGCGGGCAGATCACCTGAGGTCAGGAATTCCAGACCAACCTGGCCAACATGGTGAAACCTTGTCTCTACTAAAAAATACAAAAATTAGCCGTGTGTGGCGGCATGTGCCTGTAGTCGCAGCTACTTGGGAGGCTGAGATAGGAGAATTGCTTGAACCTGGGAGGCGGAGGTTGCAGTGAGCTGAGATCATGCCACTACATTCCAGCCTGGGCAAGACAGAGCGAGACTCTGTCTCAAAACAAAACAAAAAAAGAGGGCAAAGGAATTCTGTGACCAACATGTTTCACAATTTCTGCTCGATTTTATAAATGATGGCACTTTCCCCTTGAAATCTCTGCAGTTTTATCAATCTCCCTCCCTGTCTGACTGCCTCAATCCTTTTCTATCTCTGCCAACTCAAAATGGTTGAAGCAATAAAGACAGCATCTGTAACAAGATGCACTTAGATTCAGGACCTCTGGGCTGGGTCAATTTGAGGGCTTAACAATGTCCTCCAGTAGCCAGGTTCTCTGTGTCTTGCAGTCCTGTGTTTCATATGTCATCAACCCATTTCACTCATGGAAGAAGCTGCTGTACCTCCAGCCATCACAGCCTCATACACTAATATCTGGACGCCCAATTAAGATCATTTCCTCTCAGATTTTCTCTTTTAAAAGCAAAGACATTCTTTCAGGTGTCACCCCCAATTCCTCATCCCTGATTTACACACAGCCCGTAACTAAAAGTAATCAGGTGCAGGCCAGCCATGGCAGCTCTTGCCTGTAATTCCACTTTGGGAGGCTGAGTCAGGAGGATCACATAAGGTCAGGAGTTCAAGACCAACCTGGCCAACGTGGTAAAACCTCGTCTCTACTAAAAATACAAAATTAGCCAGGCATGGTGGTGGGTGCCTATAATCCCAGCTACTTGGGAGGCTGAGGCAGGAGAGTCGCATGAACCCAGGAGGTGGAGGTTGCAGTGAGCCAAGATCGTGCCATTTCACATTTCACTCCAGCCTGGTCAACAGAGTGAGACTCCCTCTCAAATAAATAAATAAATAAATAAAGGGATCAGGTGAGAAAGCATGAAGTAACCCTGGGAAAAAATACAGGCTTCACCAACAATAAGGAAAAATGATGGCTGACTGGGTAGCCAGTAGCATGTGCTGCAAATTATTTGCTTATTTTTGTGTCAAGTCGTTTGCCAATGTAGTTCTTTATATATTACCATGTTAATCATTACCAAATATAAAATACTGAGATGTAATTGCAATTGTGACCCACACACATACATATAGATGCATGTTCTGTGTATCATAAATGTGTTCTCTCAGTCTGTACTTGTCTTCAATCCTTAGAACCTTTGTCACAATCATTTTGTGCAATCCAATAGCTTGGCACAAACATCTGTTTTTGATTTTTGTTGTTGTTTGAGACAGAGTCTTGCTCTGTCACCCAGGCTGGAGTGCTGATCATGGCTCACTGCAGCCTTGAACTCCCAGGCTCAAGCAATCCTCCCACTTTAGCCTCCTGAGTAGCTGGGACTACAGGCATGTGCCAACAGTCCCAGCTAAGTTTTTCTTTTTTATTTTTATTTTTGTAAAGATGAGGGGTATCTCACTAGATTGGCCAGGCTGGGCTTGGATTCCTGAGCTCAGGCGAGCCTCCCACTTTAGCCTCTTGAGTAGCTGGGACAACAGGCGTGTGCCAACACTTTATGCTAATTTTTTAAATTTGTTGTAAAGACGGAGGGATCTCACTATATTGGCCAGGCTGCTCTGGAACTCCTGAGCTCATGCGGTCCTCCTGCCTTTACCTCCCAAAGTGCTGGGATGGCAGGCATGAGCCACCATGCCCAGCTGCCTGCTGGGTTTCAATCCTTCCTTTCCCAGTACACAGGTAACTTCAAAAAGGTCTTGTAACTAACTCTCTAATAAAATTGTCCCAGGCATATAAATGTCTTGACATCTTTTTCAAATGCCTCCCTAGGAAAGTTGGCACTCGCCTATTCCCGGCAACAGGGAGGAGAGAAAGGTTTACTCCAAATGCACCCATGACAAAGCTGACCTGCTGCCAAGCTCTCTATGGCTTCCTGGAGACCAACACACACAGGAACAGAAGCCCGGCAACCCCCAGGGGAAGATGCCTCCTCCGGGTTTAAAAACGGAGCTACGCTTTTGCCCGGGGATCATGAGCGTTGCCTTGTGACTTAGTGCCTTATACTCTGCTTTCAGAGCACAAATTCTCAGTGGAACGGGAGAAACAGGCGGGTGAGGAGGGATGGGGTGATTTATGGGGCAGAGAATGGTGCAACACCTACACATGTTTGTGTTGGGAGACCGAGGCCTCCTGCATTCCCTAAACATGCTGTTTAAACATCCCTGCAATTGGGCCAACGTCTCTTTCTGGCTGTTTCAACCCTTTTCTATCTCTGCCAAATCCATGCCCCACCTTCTCCAGCCCTCCTGGCTCCAGCTACCCCTCCCCAACACCCTCAAATCTCAGAAAGGCAAGCAGTGACTCTCAAGCCTGGCTGTGCCTTAGGAACTCCTGGAGGTCTGGTTCACATAGCGGGGCCGGGGGGACCCCCAAGACGCAGGGTTCTTATTTCAGAGTTCAGATGCCTAAGAATGTGCATGACACAGTTTCCCAGGTGATGCTGATGCTGCCGGACCAGGACTGAGCCTGCACATCTCACCCCGAATTCAAAATCAAAAGATGGGGTGAGGGTTCTCAGCAAAACGCAGCCTGAGACTCTATTTTGGAGACCCCTGTTCCAGAGAGAAGAGCAGTGCTCCTGACACTTGGTGGGTGGGGCCCACGTACGCGGCTCAACACCCTGCAGTGTTGAGGATGCCCGCCACAGAGAGTCATTCAACTTAATAGTAGTAAAGTTGAGAAAGATTCTATTGCCTATCTATGTATCTATCAATCTATCCATCCATTCAGCTATCATCATCATTTATCTATTACCTATGTGTCATTTATCTATTATCTGTCCATCCATCTAGCCATCCATCATCCATCTATCATTATTTATTATTATGTATCATTTATCTAGTATCTATCTGTCTTCCTATCTTCCTTCTCCTCCTCCTTCTTTTCTTCTTCATCTTCTTCTATCAAATATCGATCTGTCTGCTTGCCTGTCTTTCTGCCTCTCAATCTAATCTATCCTCATCATTTATTTGTCCATTGTCTACCTATAATCTATCTAACATCAATCTATATATCCATCCATCCATCCATCTATCATTTATCTATTATCTGTCATTTATCTATCTATATTTATCTATTATGGCTTTCTGCCTGTCTACCTATCATCATCATCACATTTATCTATTATCTATGTATCTATCATGATCATCATTTATCTATTATCTATCAACATTTATCTATTATCTGTTTCTCTAATCTATCAATCCTCATTTATCTCTCTATCATCTATCTACCTGTCATCCATCTATATTTATCAGTTTTTCTACCATCTACTTATTATCTGTTTATTTATATCTATCATTATCTTCCTATCATCTATTGATTATCTATCATCTGTTTTCTATTATCTATGATCCATCTCTCTACATCTAACCATGGCAGTGGCTGTCACTTGGGTGATTTTGATGCCAGAGAACACATGGCAATGTGTGCAGTCCCTTGTGCTTGTTAGGATTAGGGTGGGGTGTCGTACTGCATGTAGCAGGTGGAGCCCAGGGAGGGATGCTGCCAAACAAGGCACAGTGCACAGGATGGCTCCACAGCAATTATCTAGCCCCAAATATCATTGAAGAGTCTGGAGAAAGTCTGCTATAGGCTAAAAGAAGCCACCAGTGTAATTTGAAGTTTCCACAGCCTTGCTAAAGCACAGGAAAGCTCTGTTTACTTTGTTTTCTTAATTTAGGGAGTGCATTAAAAACATCACAAGGAAATAGAAGCCCAAGTTTGTTGCTCTGTTGGGGGACTCCTTGGTGATGTCGTCACCATTGTGTGGGGGTGCTCCAGGTATCAGGTGGGTGGAGCCCTGGACAACTGCTCAACACGCTGCAGTGCACAGGATGATGCCACCACAAAGACCTCAAGCCCTTAAGGACTGGGACTCCAAAATGAAGATGGGGTTTTTACCCAACATTCTGCTCCGGATAAGATGGTCCAGGGGTGGGGTGATGTGTGTTAAGGAGATCAGAGGCTTCCGTTATGCATGGGGAGAAAAATGTGTTCACCAGGCCGGGGAGATAACAGCTGCCTAGAAGGAGGCAGGAGGCAGGCCCCTGCCTGTCTATCCTGCCAGTGAGCTTGCTCAACAGCTGACAGAATCTATCCTGAGGCTGCCAGGTGGGGTTGTGTTCATTGGGTCGTTGTGACAACTGTCACTGTACTTTGAGAATACCTGGAAACACAAGGTGAAGACGCCATGGGAAGGTTGAGGAAGGGCCAGCATTCCCAGTCCTTTTCCCTTAGGGCCTGGCCAGGTGGCTCTGCTTGGTGCAAGTCCCAAGTTGCTTCCACCCAGAAGAGCTCTCTTGCTACAGAGCAGCGTTTCTCATGGGATGATTTTACCCTCAGGGATCATTGGGCAAAATCTGAGATCTTTCTAGTTGTGACAAAACTGGGGAGGGGCGGTAGTGGCTACTGGACCCCTGTGTAGGTTGGAGTCCAGGGACGCTGCTCAACACCCTAGAGTGAACACGACAGCCCCACCACAGAGAGTAAGCTACAGTCTATCTATCTATCATCTATCTATTTATCTATCATATCAATCTCTCTATTTATCATTCTGTATATCACCTACCATCTCCATCTATCTCTCATGTATTTATCTATATCAATCTATTATCT
>NW_022096179.1:0-27265 GCF_006542625.1 Nomascus leucogenys
TAATACCCACCCGACCAGACCCGTTCCTGGGAGGGGCAGCTTGGGTGCAGCAGGGCATTTATACCCATCTGACCAGACCCGTTCCTGGGAGGGGCAGCTTGGGTGCAGCAGGGCATTAATACCCACCCGACCAGACCCGTTCCTGGAGGGGCAGCTTGGGTGCAGCAGGGCATTTATACCCACCCGACCAGACCCATTCCTGGGAGGGGCAGCTTGGGTGCAGCAGGGCATTTATACCCATCCGACCAGACCTGTTCCTGGGAGGGGCAGCTTGGGTGCAGCAGGGCATTAATACCCACCCGACCAGACCCACAGCTGCCATCTCCTCTGGTTCTTGGTCTTGGAAACACATCTCAAGTTGCATTATGCTTCCATCTTTAGCTACTAATTCTCTTCACATATATGAGGAAGTTTGAGGGAAATCTTTGCTTTTTTCCTGAGGAAAACAATAGGGAGAAGTGAGTCTGGGACTGAGTTCTCCAGATTCCACTCACAACTGTGGCATCTCCATCTGTCACTCTGTGTCCTGGTGATTGAGTGCTCAGTGCAGGGTGACAGCCTGGCTCAGCAAGTCTGCAATGGGTTATGCAACTGGAAAACATAGGAACCCATGAAAAAGGCATAGGAATCTACATTTTACAAAAAATGGGTAGGGGCCAGCCACAGTGGCTCACGCCTGTAACCCCAGCACTTTGGGAGGCCAAGGTGGGAGGATCACTTGAGCCCAGGAGTTCAAGACCAGCCTGGGTAACATAGTAAGGCCTGTTTCTACAAAAAATAAAAACAATTAGCCAGGTGTGGTCGTGCACCTGTGGTTCCAGCTACTTTGGAGGCTGAAGCAGGAGGATCACTTGTGTATGCGAGATCAAGGCTGCAGTGAGCCAAAATTGCACCACTGCACTCCAGCCTAGGCAAGAGAGGGAGTCCATCCCTGAATTAAAAAAAAAAAGGTTATGTATTACTTGTGTTTCCAGGGTTGGTTTAAGTTTGATTTTATGGTATAAGTACCATACTTTTGCCGGGCATGGTGGTTCATGCCTGTAATCCCCATGATAGTGACAGGAGGCAGCCAAATGCCTAGGCAGACAGGGGTGGGTCCCCGAGAAACCCCACCTCCAAGCCAAAAATAGTTTAAAGCCTGAAAGCCAAGCTACAAGTTAAATCCTCGGACCGGATTGAGAGCCCTCTTCCTGTCTGGTGTGCTTTCCTCTGATTGATCCCCACCCTTCACCTATTTTACATATACCCACCCTTTTCTAATTGGCTTTCTACACCGTCATCCCACCTTTGAGTGGTGTCTTCACTTTAACCTCTTTTGCAGACTTACAAACCAATCAGCATACACTCCTCATTCTGTGCCTATAAAGACCCCAGACTCAGTTGGTAGAGGGAGGTGGCCTAACTTGGGCGAAGAGACAGCCTAACTTTGGGGAACATGACCTGTCCTTCCCGTCCCCTCTCCAGCTCCCCTCTCCACTAAGAGCCATTTTCATCACAGTAAAATTCTTCTCTGCCCTCCTCACCCTTCAATGTCCACTGTATCCTCATTCTTCTTGGGTGTGGTACAAGAGCTCAGGAACCACCGAACACGGTTACAAGCTACAATGTAGGCAAACTGAGGCATGCCAGCATGGCTGGGCAAGGCCCAGGTGGGGCATCGCTATAGGGCTTGCAAAGAGACCAAGAAGAAGAATCCTATGGCTGGGCGCAGTGGCTCAGGCCTGTCATCCCAGCACTTTGGGGGCCGAGGAGGGTGGATCATCAGGTCAGGAGTCTGAGACCAGCCTGACCAACATGGTGAAACCCCATATCTACTAAAAATACAAAAAAATGAGACAGGTGTGTGGCGTGCACCTGTAATCCCAGCTACTCAGGAGGCTGAGGCAGGAGAATTGCTTGAACTCAGGAGGCAGAGGTTGCAGTGAGCCGGTTTGCACCACTGTACTCCAGCCCAGCCTGGGCAACAGAGCGAGACTCTGTCTCAAAAAAATAAATAAATAAATAAAATAAAAAATAAATAAAAAAGAAGAATCCTACCTCACCAGCACTTTGGGAAGCCATGGCAGGTGGATTGCTTGAGGTCAAGAGTTCATGACCAACCTCGTCAACATGGCAAAACCCAATCTCTACTAAAACTACAAAAAAAAATTAGCCAGGAGTGGTGGCACGTGCCTGTAGTCCCAGCTACTCGTGAGGCTGAGGCACAGGAATTGCTTGACCCAGGAGGTAGAGGTTGCAGTGAGCTGAGATCACACCACTGCACTCAAGCCTGGGCAACAGAGCGAGACTCTGCCTCAGAAAAAAAAAAAAAAAAAAAAAGTACCATACTTTTTACAGCCCTGCCTCCATTCACAGTTGGAAAAGGCCCACTTAGGAAAGTTCTTCAAGGAGAGCAAACACAGTAATAAGCCCCTTTAAATAAAAATACTGTTGACGAGGTTTATTCTGTGCCACTATGACTGACCACGGCCCAGGGAACATCTGAGAAAGTACACCCAAGATGGTCAGGTTAGTTTGGTTTTATACATTTTAGGGGACAGAATTACAGGCAAAGACATAAATCAATACATGGAAGGTGTACACTAGTTCAGCCTAGAAAGGTGGGACATCTCAGGGAGTGCTTATACGGCATAGGTGGATTCAGAGATTTTCTGATTGGCAAATAGTTAAAAGAGTTAAACTGGCCAGGCATGGTGGCTCCGCCTGTAATCCCAGCACTTTGGGAGGCCAAGGTGGGCGGATCACAAGGTCAGGAATTCAAGACCAGCCTGACCAACACGGTGAAACCCGGTCTCTACTAAAAATACAAAAATTAGCTGGTGTGGTGGCATGCACCTGTAATCCCAGCTACTCAGGAGGCTGAGGCAGGAGAATCCCTTGAACCAGGAGGCAGAAGTTGCAGTGAGCCAAGATCGCGCCATTGCCCTCGAGCTTGGGTGACAGAGCAAGACTCCCTCTCAGGAAAAAAAAAAAAGAAAAAAAAGAGTTAAACGTTGCCTAAGGACTTGAAGTCAGCAGAAAGAAAGAAACGCCTGAATTAAAAGGGCTTGTGAAAGCCAAGGTTCTTGTTATGTAGATGAAGCCTCCAGGTAGCAGGCTTCAGAGATAATAGATGGTAAATGTCTCTTTTTAGACCATAAAGGTGTCAGTCTCTTAGTAAATCTCTTCTGGATCAGAAAAAGACCTGGAAATGGAAGGAGATTCTCCACTGATGCAATTTTCCCCCACAAAATATGGTTTTGCAGGGCCATTTCAAAATATGTCAAGAATAGATTTTGGGGTAAAATACTTTTATTTCCTTCAGGGCCCACTATCACGTGATGCTATGCCAGAGTCCAGTCTGGAATTTTATTGCTACAAGGAGTCTTTTGTCAGACTTACGATCTCTGTTTTAACCTAATGCTCACTGGTTGTCCAAACTCCAAAAGGGAGCAGGTATAACAGGTGTGTCCAATCTCCCTTTCTGTCTGTCATAGCCTGGAGTTTAGTTTTCCACGTTGCTCCCGGGTCTCCTTGGACAGGAGGATGTTAGAGTAGGCCGCTAGGCAGACGTGAACAGGGCAGGAGAGGCCCCAACTAGGAATGTCAGGCAGTCATCAGGTGATGGTCAGGCAGGTGTTTAGGCGTCTCTCTACAATAATAATTGGTCACTGCCAGCACCAAGGAAAGACAGCCTCACAACAGATGGGAAACACCTAAAGCTTCTGCATGGGGGAATAAGGAAAAAAAGAAAGAAAACACCTAAGGCTGGTGACAGCAGCTTCCTTAGAGGATCTCAGGAGTTGGGTGAATGGGCTCCAGCAAGCACACTGAGGTGAAATGGTGGTGTTTAACCGGTATATGGCCTTCCTCTAGAAACACTCGGCCAGTAAGGGAAGAATGCCTCAAGTGAGCATGTGCGCAACTGTGCACAAACACTCAAAAGGAGCTTCAGGTAGTGAACCCACGCAGGTGCCTGAAGGTGGTTCCCAGGAGCGCCCGGGAGCTCCGCGCCCCTCCCCATTCCTGCCCGAGCGTCTCCTCCACCTGCTGTGCATCCGCACCCTTCGTCCAGCCCGTGTCATAAATGGGTAAACATAGGCAATTCTGTGCCTGCGTTCTGTGAGCCACTGCTGCAATTCATCAAGCCTGAGGAGGGGGTCATGAAAACCCTGATTCATGGCAGGTCGTCAGAAGCACAGGCCACACCTGGAGCTTGCAACTGGCATCAGAAGCGGGGCTGTCGTGTGGGACTGAGCCTTCCACCTGCGGGATCTGATGTGACCTCCAGGTGGATGGTGTCGGAATTGAACTGAGGACACCCAGCTGGTGTCCACTGCACAACTGACTGCTGTTTGCTGGGGAGAGAAATCCCCACATTTGGTCACAGAAGTCTTCTGTGTTGATTGTTGTGTGGTGTAAGAGCAGAAAAAACAACGTGCGTTTGAGTTTTCCACTCACAGAATTTGAAAATCCAATTTTACTATTCTTGCTTCTCTTCCCCAAATCCCGTCCCTCCCCATGGCCTGACGGCCCCTGAGGAGTCCGTCTGTCCTGTGCAGGACCCTGGCTGACATGTACAAGACTGGACGTGTATAAAACCGTGAGGCCCAGCACCCCTCAGCGGCACAGGTCACATGCTACAAAGTCATGGGCCTCCGGGTTCATAAAAACAGAACCACAACACAGATGCCAGACAGGAGCTGAAACCTGTAAAGCTCCAGGTGTACCCAGGACACTGCTAACGTCTGAGGCCTGGAGGGGGATGTGGCATTGCTTTTCCCTATTGTTCCACATCTTTCTGGAGCGACTCAGTGGGCTTTGAACCATGCCTGCTATCTAGGCAAGACACAGCCAAGCGAAGTGCAGATGCGGTGAGACCCACAAACAAATGGCAAAAACTGGAGGCAGTGACCCAAACCTCCGGGAAGCAGTCTGCAGGAGGAGACGACAGAAGAGGACTAGGGCAGGGGAGGTCCCTGGGAAGGGTCACAGCCCGCAGGGTCAGTGCTTCCAGCTCGTGTATAATATATAAATATCCAACTGTGAAGGCAGACTTTTTAAAAATTCAGTTTAAAAAATATGAAGGCTAGAAAAGGGGTAAAATCAGAAACAAAGTAGGACAAGCATGGAGTGGCCGGGGCTCAGAGGAGGGCACCCCAGAACAGAGGCTCAGGAGCAAAGTCCCTCTCAGATCTGCTCTGCCCTCCTCTCTCTCCTCCTCATTCTCTCCCAAGGCAGCCATAAAACCTGTAAATATTGGCCAGGTGGTGGCTCTTGCCTGTAATCCCAGCACTCTGGGAGGCCGAGGCTGGCAGATCACTTGAGGTCAGGAGTTCAAGACCAACCTGGGCAACATGGTGAAACCCTATCTCTACTAAAACACAAAAATTAGCCTGGCATGGTGGCAGGCACCTGTAATCCCAGCTACTTGGGAGGCTGAGGCAGGAGAATTGCTTGAACCCAGGAGTTAGAGGTTGCAGTGAGCCAAGATCACACCACTGCACTCCAGCCTGGGTGACAGAGCCAAATTCTGTCTCAAAAAAATATGTATAAAAATAAATAAAATAAAAATACAAAATTAGCCGTGCATGGTGGCGCACACCTGCAGCCCCAGCTACTCAGGAGGCTGAGACAGGAGAATCGCTTGAACCCGGGAGGTGGAGGTTGCAGTGAACCAAGATGGTCCATTGCACTCCAACCTGGGCAACAGAGTGAGACTCCATCTCAAAATAATAATAATAATAATAACAATGAATAAATTAAAAATAAAAATAAATCTAAAAACAGCTAAGACAGCTGACAGAGGAAGAAAGGAGAGACCTGCCCCAGGAAGTGCCACCAGGCCATGGCAGTGGGCAGGTATTTTCATGGAACTGGGTCATCTTCCCCAGGAGATGGTAGCTGATAACAAATACACTGTATAGAGGTCCCTTTTTACATATCAAAATGTTAAATAAAACAAAAAGAATAATGGCCTTTTGATACTGCAAAAGACTCCCCCTTCCCAGAACAGCCCAAACCACACACACAGAGAAAAGCTAGACAGTGTGCATAACAGTTTCAAACAATGCAGTGCTAACGCTGTCAGCGGTGACAGAGAACCACTGAACCAAGATCAGGCGAGGCCGAAATCCCGGGAGGCGAGAGCCAGCCGGGCCACGTCTGTCCTAGGGTTCGGATCACTGATTTGGCATCCCTGTGGGGCTGAAAAGAGAGTTCTCAAGAGGCTCTTGTAGCTCTCCTGAGTGGGCAATGTTTGTGCGAGAGGACAGGACAGTCCAGCACAGCAAGGGAAGGCCCTGGCCCCTCCTGGGCAGCCCCTCCCTGAGGGTGCAGGAAGACCAGCAGCGCCGGGCCCTTGGGGACTCTCTGAGCACTTATCAGTGTTTCTGGCCCCTTGGGTCGATGAGATTCTCTCAGAAACAACCTTCTGTCCCTCAAGCAGGGACCACGGTCTATCCCTCAAGCAGGGACCATGGTCTGTCCCTCAGGCACTAGGCACAGAGCCCGGCCATTAGGCCTCCACTTAGTGAGTAAAAGGGGCAGAAAAGAGCCTCCACCAGG
Source organism: Nomascus leucogenys (assembly GCF_006542625.1). NCBI lineage: Eukaryota > Metazoa > Chordata > Mammalia > Primates > Hylobatidae > Nomascus > Nomascus leucogenys. The sequence continues at coordinate 6,547 of NW_022096179.1, forward strand.
AGGGTTGAACAATGCCGTGGTGGGGGGATACAGCCATACCCCACGCATGATGAGACAAGGCAGGTTACCCATCCTGACATAGGCAGGTGCGGGGGGTTTAGACATGTGGCCACCCCTGCATAACACCCGACCCACAGCTCCTGGCTGGACTGTCTCTTCCCAAACCAAGTAAGACCCCAACCGACCATGGCCCTGACAACACCAACCCCACCAAGGAGCATAAATACCTTGTCATGCTGCCGCAGGTACTCCTCGCAGGCACAGAGTGTCTCCACCGGCCGCACCTCCCCGAGGGAGCACAGGGCGCTGCAGACCTGCTCCTGCACCAGGGGGTCCTTATCGGTGATGGCGTCCAGCAGGGTGAAGGCCAGCTCTGCAGTGACAAAGCCTGGTTAGCGTGCTCAGGCCCAAGCGTCCTCTCCTATCACACCTCAGCTGCCACTCCTGCAGTGGACACACCTGTAGCCTCTGAGGATCACAGACACAGCAGGAGAGGGCACAGCTGCTTTCTCTCTTGTATAACTTCCCTCCACCCGAGATGCTGCGGGGTGCACTGCGGTGACAGGCTGTGGAGCTGTAGGGCTCACATTCCAGCTGCCCCTGAGGAGCTGCCTGGCCAGGACACACTATTTAGCCCATCAGGGTTGAGCGACCCAGAGGACACAGCCTGCCTCCCACACAGGCAGGCATGAGGCTGTTCTGGTCCTGATCACGTGGCCTGAGCTTCCTTGAGGACACTGGCTCACTCACCAGCCGGACTCTTCAGGAAGGCTCCCTGAGGGTCTATGCCCAGGCAGCCTGGGATTCCCCATGGCCCCATTGCCCACACATAGCCTTTGACGGGCAGGTGCTGGGCAGAGGGTCCAAGACCCCAGCAGTGAGAAATACATGAAGGAATAAAGATATAGCCTCATCCCACGGCTCTCAGTCCCATGGACCAGAGCTGAATCAAGAAAATCATTCAATAAATGTAGTGCTCTACAGGCAAGGCCAGGTGGTTCCCTGTACATGGGAAAGGGCAGGCCAAGCATCCCAGGGACTTGTGCCAACCGGCCACTCCACCCCAACAACTGGCCACTCCACCCCAACAAGACCCTCCAGGCTGGTTTGTGGATGTCCCCTCCCTTTTGCTCCAGCAGCGCCACACCCAGGCTGCCAATGAGGACATCCAGGAGGCACCTGCTGGGGCAGAGGAACACACAGGCATCAGTGCGTGACTGTCTCCCTCTGGGAAGATATTCCTTCCTGAGCAGGAAGCTGGACTTTTAACAGCCCTCCATTTCCAAAGTCCAGTAGTTAGACAAACAGGCTGATCCAAATCAATGAGATCTGACTGCACCTAAGGCCACGTTCAGCCAGTAAAGCAAACCCGGCCCGTGCTGAACTAGGTCTGCATCTGCTTTTCCGGCTGTGGCCGTTCACGTGTGGAAGCGCCGGGTCTCACGGGCTCTGGGAGCCTGCCCTCTGAGGGCAGTGAGCTACCCCCCTCCCTCGACCCCACCTCCTCACTGCTTTGCACTGCCCTGGCTGGGCGGCGCCCCAGCCCCACTTGTACTCACAGACTCTTCTCACCACCCACCTCCACCCATCAACACCCCAGTGCCATTCCGGGCCTCTCAGTCTCCCTCAGGCTCAAGACATGGCACCCAACAGTGGCACTTATAGAGCCCTGAGGTGTGGCTCATCCCTTGGACAGAGCTCTAGGGAGCAGGGACAAGTGGGCAGAGCTTCACCCATTCTGGCCCCCGCACACAGCCTTAAGTGAGCCACAGCCTCAGCTGGGGAAGCGGTGGCAGCCAGAGCAGACCCCAGACCCGAACCGGGGCCTGCGTGCTCAGGTGCAGAGGCTCAGCCACCCAGGGACCCTCCCGCTCAGAGCAGGCTGAACTGAGCCTCTGGGCAAATCCGTGCTCCCTACTACAATGGCAATGCTACTACAACCTCAATGCCATGTCCGTCCAAAATCCATATGTTGGAACTTAACCCCCAATGTGATGGCATTAAGAGTGGGGTCTTTGGGTTCCACCTTCATGGATGGGATCAGTGCCTTATAAAAATGCTTGATAGGGTCGGGCGCAGTGGCTCACGCCTGTAATCCTAGCACTTTGGGAGACCAAGGTGGGTGGATCACCTGAGGTCAGGAGTTCGAGATCAGTCTGGCCGACATGGTGAAACCATATCTCTACTAAAAATATAAAAATTAGCCAGGTGTGATGGCAGGTGCCTATAGTCCCCGCTACTCAGGAGGCTGAGGCAGGAGAATTGCTTGAACCTCAGAAGCAGAGATTGCATGAGCCAAGATCACGCCACTGCACTCCAGCCTGGGTTAACAGACCTCTGTTACCATCTCGAGGGGGGAAAAAAATGCTTGATGGCCGGGCACAGTGGCTCCTGCTGGCAATCTCAGCACTTTGGGAGGCCGAGGCTGGTAGATCACTTGAGTCCAGGAGTTTGAGACCAGCCTGGCCAACATGGTGAAACCCCATCTCTACAAAAAAAAAAAAAAAAAAAAAATACAAAAATTACGGCGTAGTGGCATGCACCTGTAGTCCCAGCTACTCAGGAGGCTGAGGTGGGAGGATCCCTTGAGGACAGGAGGCAGAGGTTGCAATGAGCTGAGAGAGCACCACCACACTCCAGCATAAGCGACAGAACAAGACCCAGTCTCAAAAACACACACAAAAAAGACTGAGGCCCTGCATAGAGGCTCACGCTGTAGTCCCAGTGCTTTGTGAAGCCGAGGCAGGAGGATCATTTGAAGGCAAGCGTTCAAGACCACCCTGAGCAACATAGCGAGACCTTATCTCTACAAAAACTAATTTTAAAAAATAGGCTGGGTGTGGGCTGGTTGCGGTGGCTCACGCCTGTAATCTCAGCACTTTAGGAGGCCGAGGTGGATGGATCACCTGAGATCAGGAGTTTGAGACCAGCTTGGCAAACCTGATGAAACTCCATCTCTACTAAAAATACAAAAATTAGTCGGACGTGGTGGCGGGCACCTGTAATCCCAGCTGCTTGAGAGGCTGAGGCAGGGAGAATCGCTTGAATCCGGGAGGCAGAGGTTGCAGTGAGCCGAGATCCACTGCACTCTAGCCTCGGTGACAGAGTGAGACTCCGTCTCAAAAAAAAAAAAAAAAAAAAAAATTAGCTGGGTGTGATGGCACATGCCTGTAATCTCAGCAACTTGGGAGGCTGAGGTGGGAGGATGGCTTGAGCCCAGGAGGTCACTGCACTGTAGCCTGGACAACAGAGTGAGACCCTGCCTCAAAAAAAAACCAACAAAGGCTTGAAGGAAACCCTAGTCCCTTCAGCCCCTCCAGTCATGAGATGAACAGCAAGAGACTCCATCTACGAGTCAGAGAACAGCCCTCACAGACATCGAATGTGCTGGTGCCTTCATCTGGGACTTCCCAACAGCCAGTACTGTGAGAAATACATTTCTATTATTCATTAATTACCCAATCTAAGATATTTTGTTACAGCAGCCTGAACAGCCTTTGAAAACTGCTAATTTTTTTTTTCTGATGAAAACCTGGAGAAAGCATGTTGATTCAACAGTCATTCCAGGCCGGGTGCAGTGGCTCACGCCTGTAATCCCAGCACTTTGGGAGGCTGAGGTGGGTGGATCACTTGAGCCCAGGAGTTCAAGACCAGCCTGGGCAACATGACAAAATCTCATCTGTACGAAAAATACTTCTGGGCATAGTGGCGTGCACCTGTAGTCCCAGCTACTCGGGAGGCTGAGGTAGGAGGATCACCTGAGCTCGGGAGTTTGAGGCTGCAGTGAGCCATGACTGCACCACTGCACTCCACCCTGGGTGATAGTGGGAGACCCTGTCTTTTTTTTTTTGAGACGGAGTCTCGCTCCATCGCCCAGACTGGAGTGCAGTGGCACTATCTCGGCTCACTGCAACCTCCGCCTCCCGAGTTCAAGCGATTCTCCTGTCTCAGCCTCCTGAGTAGCTGGGACTACAGGCAACTGCCACCACCCCTGGCTAATTTTTGTATTTTTAGTAGAGATGGGGTTTCACCATGTCGGTCAGGCTGGTCTCGAACTCCTGACCTCAGGTGATCCGCCTGCCTTGGCCTCCCAAAGTGCTAGGATTACAGGCGTGAGCCACCGTGCCCAGCCGACTCTGTCTTAAAAAAAAAAAAAAAAAAAAAGTCAAACAAAACCTTCAAATCACATCCTGGATGCCATGTGCTTTTCTGGAATCCCAAACTCAAGGCTCATGTGGGAGAGGTCTACACCTGTCACATCACCCAACCTGCCCAGAACCCACTCAGGTTTCTGAGTGTAGGGTGGAAACTCCAGGCACCACTGGAGCTGGTAAGAGCCTTGGCCTGCCCTGACCACCCAGAGGCAAGAGAGGCCTCACACCCGGCCACCCCCAATCCCCATGCACTCACTCTTCACGGAGGACTCAGTCATGTCTGTGGTTTCAGCTGCCTTCACCCAGTGTGAACATGGACAACTTCTTCTCCCATCTGGAATAACCAAAATCATAAGATTTAATTCATAAGCCTCTACAATATCTGAGTTTACAGGCAATTACCATTTCCATGTAAAACACACAATTTAAATGAATTTGGTCTGGGGGAAATATCTCTGTCACATTTTCTTTGAGCTATTCAGGAAGGGCAAAAGTCATCATGATCCTCAACAGTTTCCAGCTCTCCTCCATCCCTGAGCACCCATCAGTCCCTACCAGCACCTCACTGGCCTGCACAGGCTTGTCCACAGCTGGCCCATAGTGGCACCTCGTCATCATCAGCCCCAGCAGGAGTGGATGCACCTCCACCTAGAGCATCCTCCTCCACACTGTGAGGAACTGAGCACAGGCACCACAGCTTTCACACATCGCATGCCATGCGCCACTGCATGCAACAATGGTCCCAAAGAATTGAGTCCAGGAAGCATCCAAGTTCCCTCTGCCTCTTCACCACGGGCACACACTCAAGTCTTGTGTCACGCTTTCTGAGGACCTGCGTCATCAGAGGGGCCGCAAGCCCACCATGAGCATGGCAGCCAGCATCCTAACACTCACATTCTCTGTTCTCTGAGGCTCCCACCAGCCCCTTAATTCCCTTGATCACCTCCCATCCACATTCCTTCCTAACATACTCCAGAGAAAAATGAAGGAGAGACGCTATAACCCATCCCTGACCAGCCAGGACGCCTCCCTGCGCTGTACACACATGGGTTGGAGGCGAAGTAAGAAATCACAGAAATCTTGGCTGAGAGTGATGGCTCATGCCTGCAATCCAGCACTTTGGGAGGCCAAGGTGGGTGGATTGTTTGAGGTCAGGAGTTGGAGACCAGCCTGGCCAATATGATGAAACTCTGTCTCTACTAAAAACACAAAAATTAGCCAGGCGTGGTGGCAGGCACCTTTAGTCCCAGCTACTCAGGGGGCTGAGGCATGAGAATTGCTTGAACCTGGGAAGCAGAGGTTGCAGTGAGCCAAGGACACACCACTGCACTGCAGCCTGAGCGACACAGTGAGACCCTGTCTCAGAAAAAAAAAAAAACGAAAAAAGAAAAAAGACGTCATGGGCCAGGTGCGGTGGCTCATGCCTGTAATTCCAGCACTTTGGGAGGCTGAGGCAGGTGGAGCACTTGAGGCCAGGAGTTCGAGACCAGCCTGGCCAACATGGTGAAACACCATCTCTACTAAAAATACAAAAAAATTAGCCAGTGTGGTGGCTCACGCCTGTAATCCCAGTTACTCAGGAGGCTGAGGTGGGAGAATTGCTTGAACCTGGGAGGTGGAGGTTACAGTGAACCGAGATTGCACCACTGCACTGTACTCCAGCCTGGGCAACAGAGCAAGCCCTATCTCAGAAAAAAGAAAAGAAAAGAAAAACAGGGCCGGGCACAGTGGCTCATATCTGTAATCCCAGCACTTTGGGAGGCTGAGGCGGGTGGATCATCTGAGGTCAGGATTTCAAGACCAGCCTGGCTAACATGGTGAAATCCAGTCTGTATTAAAAAAATACAAAAATTAGCTGGGAGTGGTGGTGCGTGCCTGTAATCCCAGCTACTCGGGAGGCTGAGGCAGAAGAATCGCTTGAACCTGGGCGGCAGAGGTTGCAGTGAGCTGAGATCGTGCCACTATACTCCAGCCCGGGTGACAGAGTGAGACATTGTCTAAAAAAAAAAAAAAGAAAAACAAACAAAAAAACATATTCCATAAAGATCCCAAGCTGTGGAAGAGTTAAGAGCTGAGGAGGGCAGTGGCTCTCAGGCAGGGCAGAAAACCCGTGAAAGCGCCCACAGCACACACTTCCCAGAGACAAGGGCACCCCTGACGTGGAGCATCAGAAGCCAGAGTTCCCAGGCCTGGGCTGAGCTGGGAGGAGGAGGAGCTGGGCTGAGCGGCAGAGTTCCCAGGCCTGGGCTGAGCTGGGAGGCGGAGGAGCTGGGCTGAGCGGCAGAGTTCCCAGGCCTGGGCTGAGCTGGGAGGAGGAGGAGGTGGGCTGAGCGGCCGGGCTCTGGGACCAGAGGCGGTGCCCTGCGGGTAGCCAGCACTGCCCAGCTCCATCGTCCAGGAAGAAACGGGCGGAACCAACGCCAGTCCACGACTGTGCAGCACCCCTTCCAGTGCAGCAGCCACGCGCGCCCAACTCAAACAGAAGCTAACAAAACAAATGGGCACACGGACTTGGACTTGTCTGCTCCCGGCCCAGGCGAGAATCACAGGACAACTAAAAAACTGGACGAAACACAAGAAACCATTGTTTCTCAGGACGATGGACATCAGAAAACGAAGGGCAGTGAGGCCTGAGAGGTAGGAAATGAGGCAGAGCCCTAAGAGCCCAGCTCACTGCCCGGAGAGAGGACCCAGTCCTAGGGCCCAGCAAAACACCTAAGCTGAAGAGACAGAACGGGGAGTGCCGGCCGATGCCAAGGCGGCTGGAGTCTGCAGTCTCTCATACCAGAGAGAACTTTAGAGACCTGCAGCGGGTTCCCTGGGCACTCAGCAATTTACTGGTCAGCAGAATAATAGCCCCAAAGCTGCCCACACCCTAATCCCCAGAACCTATGTGTATGAACCCTTACACGGCAAAGGGGATTCAGTAGATGAGATTAAGGGTACAGGCCCTGAGACAGGGAGATTATCCTGGATTACCTGGGTGAGACCAAACTAATCACATGAGTCCTTAAAAGCAGAGAACCTTTCCCAGGTGGGTCAAAGAGAAGAGACGGAAGAGGGGGAAGGAGAAATTTGAAGCGTGAGAAGGACTCACCCCACAACTGCTGGCTTGGAGGACGCAGGAGGGAGGCTCTGAGACGAGGAATGCAGGTGGCCTGGAGAAGCTGCGAATGGCCCTCAGCTGGCGGCTGACAAGAAAACAGGAGCTTCCGTCCTACAGATGCAAAGAACCAAATTCTGCCAGGAACCTGAGACAGCAGAAGCAATCCTTCCCGGGCACCAGGAAGGGAAGCAACCCCCGGCGCCTGGGTTCTGGCTGGTAGGACCCTTGGTAGACTTCTGACTCCAAGAACTTTATGGTAATAAATTTGTGTTGCTTAAGGCACTAAGTTGTGGTAATGTATTGCATCAGCATCAGAAAACTAATACAAATGCCTTGTGTGAGAACAAACTATCCAAGGCTGCAGAAAGAGCCACACAAAGGGATTAGGAGAAGCAACATCCAGGGCTTCCACAGGGCCAGGAATGGTGCCTCCTCCCAGCAGCTGGAGTGGAAAGCGTCATGACTCATGGGGCACCAGGCAGAGCTCAGGATTCCACCTCAGTAATCAACCAAATCAGTCCTAGACTAAACGTCATTCTGGTCTCACCTAAGAAAGCTAAAAAAAGGTCTGACAAGATCAAACTGTTCCCTAGTAACTCAGCCAGCTCCTAGAACAAAGCTCATGAATACTAACAGAAACACAAAAATATCCAGCACCACCAAGGCAAAAGCAACGCCTGGCATCCAATCAAAAATTACCAGGCGTGGGCTGGGCACGGTGGCTCATGCCTGTAATCCCAGCACTTTGGGAGGCCAAGGCAGGCGGATCATGAGCTCAGGAGATCAAGACCATCCTGGCTAACATGGTGAAACCCCATCTCTACTAAAAAATACAAAAAATTAGATGGGCGTGGTGGCAGGCCCCTGTAGTCCCAGCTACTCAGGAGGCTGAGGCAGGAGAATGGCGTGAACCCAGGAGGCGGAGCTTGCAGTGAGCCAAGATCCTGCCACTGCACTCCAGCCTGGACGACAGAGCGAGACTCCGTCTCAAAAAAAAAAAAAAATTACCGAGTGTGCAAAGAAGCAAGAAAATCCAACCCATTGTGAGGATGAACCAACCAATACAAAATGACCCAGAAATAACACAAAGGAAAGAGTTCAGAGACACAGACATTAGTTATTAAAACTATTTCATATATTTGAAAACTACAGGAAAGATTAAATATGTTAACACTAGGAGGTTAAAAGCAAAAAGGATGGGCAAAGGAAAACATGGCTGGCATTAGTTACAAGAAAGCTGGAGTCACATCAGACAAACTAGATTTCAGAAATATTAAGTATCCTCAACATTTTTACCTGGTAACAGAGCTTCAAAATACACAAAGCCAAAACTAATAAAAATGCAAGGAAAAATAGACCAATCTAAATTGCAGTATAGATTTCAACATCCCTCTCTCTCCTTTCTTTTTGATATGGAGTTTTGCTTTTGTCGCCCAGGCTGAAGTACAATGGCAAGATCTCGGCTCACTACAACCTCTGCCTTCCAGGTTTAAGTGATTCTCCTGCCTCAGCCTCCCCAGGAGCTGGGAGTACAGGCACGGGCCACCATGCCTCGCTAATTTTTGTATTTTAGTAGAGATGGGGTTTCACCACGTTGGCCAGGCTGGTCTCGAACTCCTGACCTCAGCCTCCCAAAGTGCTGGGATTACAGGCATGAGCCACCGTGTCCGGCCCTCTCTCTGTTAGAACAAGTGAACAGAAAATTCGGCCAGGCAGAGTGGTCACACCTGTAATCTTGGCAGTTTGGGAGGCTGAGAGGCAGGTTGATTGCTTGAGCTCAGGAGTTCAAAACCAGCCTGGGTAACACAGCGAAGCCCTGTCTCTACAAAAAATACAAAAATTAGCTGGGTGTGGTGGCGCGCGCCTGTAGTCCCAGCTAGTCGGGAGGCAGGAGGATCACTTGAACCCAGGAGGTCAATGCTGCAGTGAGCAGAGATCACACCACTGCACTCCAGCCTCAGCGACAGGAGTGAGACCCTGTCACTAAAAATTAAAAAAAAAAAAGTGTAAAAGAATTCAATGCATACAATGTTCTCTGACCACAGTGGAATTAAATATATCAATAAGAGAAAGATATCTGAGAAATACCCAGGAGTTTCAAAACTATTTAGTATGCTTTGAAATAATGCAGGGGTCTAAAAAGGAATCAAAAGTGAAATTACAAAGCACGCTGAAGTGAATGAAAATGAAAAGACGTATCAAAATCTGTGGAAACTTATAGCACTAAATGTCTTTTTAGAAAAGAAGAATGATAAAGTATACAGAGAATGTGCAGGAAAAAAATAATGAGTTCAACTTCTACCTTAAGAAACTAGAGGCCAGGTGATGAGGTGGCTCATGCCTGTAATCCTAGCACTTTGGGAGGCCAAGGTGGGTGGATCACTTGAGGTCAGTTCGAGACCAGCCTGATCAACACAGTGAAACCCCATCTCTACTAAAAATAGAAAAATTGGCCAAGCATGGTGGCTCACACCTGTAATCCCAGCACTTTGGGAGGCCGAAGCACGTGGATCACCCGAGTTCAGGAGTTCAAGACCAGCCTGGCCAGTATGGTGAAACCCCATCTCTACTAAAAATACAAAAATTAGCTGGGCGTGGTGGTATGCACCTGTAGTCCAGCTACTTGGGAGGCTGAGACAGGAGAATTGCTTGAACCCAGGGGGGCAGAGTTTGCAGTGAGCCAAGATAGCACCACTGCACTCCAACCTGGGCGACAGAGCGAGACTCCGTCTCAAAAAAAAAAAAAAAGGAAATAAATGGCCAGGCGCAGTGGCTCATGTCTGTAATCCCAGCATTTGGGAGGCCAAGGCAGGTGGATCACTCGAGCTCAGGAGTTCAAGACCACCTGGGCAACATGCAAAACCCATCTCTACCAAAAGTACAAAAATCAGCTGGGCATGATGGCATGCACCTGTAGTCCCAGCTACTCAGGAGGCTGAGGTGGAAGGACCACTTGAGCCTGGGAAACAGAGGTAGAAGTGAGCCAAGACTGCACCACTGCACTCCAGCCTGGGTGACAGAGCGACTCCTTCTCAAAAAAAAAAAAAAAAAAAGAAAAAGAAAAAATAGGCAAATCCCTTAAAAGACACAAGCTACAAAGCTATCAAACCTCACTCACAAAGAGATAACCTAAATAGTCCATATCTAAAAAGAAATTGAACTCATAGTAAAAAACCTTCCCATAAAACCTAGATGGTTTCCCCAGGGAATTCTACCAAACATGGAAGGAAGAAATAATACCAACTATACACAAATTCTTCCTGAAAAAATTAAAAAGAAAAGACTACTTCCCAACTAATTTTCTGAGCATTACTCTCATAACAAAACCAAAGACCTTGTAAGAAAGCTATACAGACTCACACCTGTAATCCCAGCACTTTGGGAGGCCAAGGCGGGTGGATAACTTGAGGTCAGGAGTTTGAGACCAGCCTGGCCAACATGGTGAAGTCCCGTCTATACTAAAAATACAAAAATTAGCTGTGCATGGTGGCTCACGCCAGCACTTTGGGAGGCCGAGGCAGGCGGATCATAAGGTCAGGAGTTCGAGACCAGCCTGACCAACATGGTGAAATCCCTTCTCTACTAAAAATACAAAAAAAATTAGCTGGATGTGGTGGTGCACGCCTGTAATCCCGGCTACTCAGGAGGCTGAGGCAGTAGAATCCCTTCAATGCGGGAGGCAGAGGTTGCAGTGAGCCGAGATCACGCCACTGCACTCCAGCCCAGGCAACACAGTGAGACTCTGTCTAAAAATAATAATAATAATACAAAAATTAGCCAGGCATGGTGGTGTGCGCCTGTAATCCCAGCTACTCGGGAGGCTGAGGCAAGAGAATTGCTTGAACCCAGGAGGCAGAGTTTGCAATAAGCCGAGATAGCACCATTGCACTCAAGCCTGGGGACAGAATGAGACTCTCTCAAGAAAAAAAAAAAAAAAGAAAGAAAACAAAGCAATATTCCTTATGGACAGAGATGTGCAATTCTTTTTTTTTTTTTTTTTTTTTTTGAGACAGAGTCTTGCTCTGTCACCCAGGCTGGAGTGCAATGGCGCAATCTCGGCTCACTGCAACCTCTGCCTCCCACGTTCAAGCAATTCTTCTGCCTCAGCCTCCTGAGTAGATAGGACTACAGCACACCATCACGCCTGGCTAATTTTTGTATTTTTTTAGGAGAGATGGTGTTTCACCATGTTGGCCAGGCTGGTCTCAAACCCCTGAGCTCAAGCAATCCGCCGGCCTCAGCCTCCCAAAGTGCTGGGATTACAGGCGTGAGCCACCGTGCCCAGCCGGTTTTAATATTTTTAAATTCAGCTGATATAATTCACATCACGATCATCTCGATAAATGCAGAAAAAGCATTTGTCACAATCCAACATTCACTTATGATAAAAATTCTCAAGAAGAGAAGGGAACTACCTTAACTAGGAAGAGAAGGAAACCTGCTCAACTTGTTCTTTTTTTCTGAGACGGAGTCTCACTCTTGTTGCCCAGGGTGGAGTGCAACGGCGCAGTCTCGGCTCACCACAACCTCCGCCTCCCGGGTTCAAGCGATTCTCCTGCCTCAGCCTCCAGGGTAGCTGGGATTACAGATATGTGCCACCATGCCCGGCTAATTTTGTATTTTTAGTAGAGGCGGAGTTTCTCCACGTTGGTCAGGCTGGTTGCAAACTCCCAACCTCAGGTGATCCAGCCGCCTCGTCCTCCCAGCGTGTTGGGATTATAGGCGTGAGCCACCGTGCCCGGCCTCAACTTGTTATTTAAGAAAAACTGGCCGGGTGCAGTGGCTCAGGCCTGTAATCCCAGCACTCCAGGAGGCTGAGGCAGATGGATCACTTGAGGTCACGAGTTTGAGACCAGTGTGGCCAACATGTTGAAACCCCGTCTCTACTAAAAATACAAAAATTAACCTGAGTGGTGGTGGCGCCTGTAGTCCCAGCTACTCAGGAGGCTGAGGCAGGAGAATCACTTGAACCCAGGAAGCAGGGGTTGCAGTGAGCTGAGATCGTGCATTCTGGCCTGGGTGACAGAGCAAGACTCCATCTCAAAAAAAAAAACAAAAAAAAAAAAAAGAAAAACACCTAAGAAAAACCTGTAATTAACATCATACAGTTGGCCCTTGAACAACACAAGTTTCAACTGCATGGGTTCACTTATACACAGTTTTGTGTCAATAAATATATTGGAAAACTTTTTGGAGATTTGTGACACGTTGAAAAAACTTATGGACAAACGTAGTCTAGAGATATCAAAAAAAATTTAAGAAAATGTGAAATATGTCATGCATGCATAAAATATATGTATACACTAGTCTATTTTATCATTTACTACCATGAAATATACACAAATCTGTTGTAAGAAGTTAAAATTTATCAAAATATATATGCACACTTACAGACCCTACATGCTGCCATCTGCAGTCAAGAAAAATCTAAACAAACATAAAGACGCAGTATTGAGAGGCCAGGTGTGGTGGCTCACATCTGTAATCCCAGCACTTTGGGAGGCCGAAGCAGGCAGATTAACTGAGGTCAGGAGTTCGAGACCAGCCTGACCAACATAGAGAAACCCCGTCTCTACTAAAAATACAAAATTAGGCTGGGCGTGGAGGCTCATTCCTGTAATCCCAGCACTTTAGGAGGCCGAGGCGGGTGGATCATGAGGTCACGAGTTCAAGACCAGCCTGGCCAGCATGGTGAAACACCATCTTTGCTAAAAATACAAAAATTATCCAGGCATTGTGGTGGGTGCCTGCAATCTCAGCTACTCGGGAGGCTGAGGCAGAGAATTGCTTGAACCCAGGAGGCAGAGGTTGCAGTGAGTTGAGATTGCACCACTGCACTCCAGCCTGGGCCACAGAGCAAGACTCTATCTTAAAAAAAAAAAAAAAAAAAAAAAAAGTAGCTGAGCGTGGTAGCGCATGCCTGCAATCCCAGCTACTTGGGAGGCTGAGGCAGGAGAATCGCTTGAACCCAGGAGGCGGAGGTTGCAGTAAGCTGAGATCATTGTGCACCAGCCTGGGCGACAAGAGTGAAACTCTGTCTCAAAAAAAAAAAAAAAAAAGATGCAGTATTGAATCACAGCTACACAGAATTAAGTGTAGCACATACTGTACTACTGTGATAATTCCAAAGCCACCTCTCATTGCTACTGCAGTGAGCTCAGGCATTGAGTGTCTCTGCTTAACACACCATGGGACGCCATCACCCCACATGAGCAGTTTGCAGTAGAACCAGTCACCCGTGGTTCTCCCACATTTTTCATCATGTTTAGTCAGTGCCTTGAATGACACCATGGGACCCATACAAAGTGCCAGTAGTGGTGCTGGAGGTGCTCCCCAGAAGCAGAAGAAAGCCATGACTTTATAAGAATAAGTTGAGCTGCCTAGTTTGTACCACAGACTGAGGTCTACAGCTGCGGATCACTTGAGGTCAGGAGTTTGAGACCAGCCTGACCAACATGGTAAAACCTCGTCTCTACTAAAAAAAATTTTTAAAAATTAGCCGGGCGTGGTGGCACATGCCTGTAATCCCAGCTACTGGAAGGCTGAGGCAGGAGAATGGCTTGAACCCAGGAGGTGGAGATTAGTGAGCCAAGATCTTGCCACTGCACTCCAGCCTGGGCGACAGAGCCAGGCTACATCTCAAAAAAAAAAAATAAAAATAAAAATAGGGTGGGCGCTTTGGCTCACACCTGTAATCCCAGCACTTTGGGAGGCTGAGGCGGGCGGATCACGAGGTGAGGAGATCGAGACCATCCTGGATAACACGGTGAAACCCCATCTCTACTAAAAATACAAAATATTAGCCAGGTGTGGTGGTGGGCGCCTGTAGTCCCAGCTACTCGGGAAGCTGAGGGAGGAGAACCACTTGAACCCAGGAGGCAGAGGTTGCAGTGAGCCAAGATCGTGCCACTGCACTCCAGCCTGGGTGACGGGGCAAGACTCTGTCTCAAAAAATAAAAAATAAAATAAAAACAGAACTGCCATATCATCCAATGATCCTGAGTATGCATCCAGAGGAAATGAAATTAGGATCTCAAAAAAGACATCTGCACCTGCCATGGTTACTGCAGCACCATTCACAAAAGCCAAGATATGGAATCAGCCTAAGTGTGCACCAATGGATGAATGAATAAGGAAAATGTGGTATATATTTAAAGAAAGAGCAAAATAAAAATAAAACAAAGAAAATGTGGTATATATCACAATGGAGTATTATTCAGTCTTAAAAAAGGAGGCTGGGAGCAGTGGCTCACACCTGTAATCCCAGCACTTTGGGAGGCCGAAGCAGGTGGATCACCAGAGGTCAGGAGCTCGAGACCAGACTGGCCAACATGGTGAAACCCCATCTCTACTAAAAATACAAAAATTAGCTGGGCGTGGTGGTGGGCGCCTATAATCCCAACTGCTCGGGAGGCTGAGGCGAGTGAATTGCTTGAACCCAGGAGGCGGAGGTTGCAGTGAGCCGAGATCGAGCCATTACACTTCAGCCTGGGCAACAAGAGCGAAACTCCGTCTCAAAAAAAAAAAAAAAAAAGAAGGAAATCCTGTCATTTGCGAGAAATGGGATGAACTGAAGGATGTTACGTAAAGTAAAATAAGCCACGAACAGAAAGACAACCACATGATCTCACACGTGGAATCCCAACTTCTATGAAAAGTTGAACTCCTAGAAGCAGAGTAGAACGGTGGTTACCAAGGGCTGGCGGAGGCGGAGGACTGGGGAGATGTTGGTCACAGGGTCAATGCTTCAGTTAGATAGGAAGAATAAATTGAAGAGATCTATTACACAACACAGATGACTAGAGTTAACAGCAACAAGATATATACTTGAAAAACCGCTGAGAGTAGATTTTAAGTGTTCGCAGCACGAGCAGAAAGTATATGAGGTCATGGCCGGGCGCGGTGGCTCATGCCTGTAATCCCAGAACTTTGGGAGGCCAAAGCGGGCAGATCACAAAGTCAGGAGATAGAGACCATCCTGGCCAACACAGTAAAACCCCATCTCTACTAAAAAATACAAAAAATTAGCTGGGCGTGGTGGCAGGGGCCTGTAGTCCCAGCTACTCGGGAGGCTGAAGCAGGAGAATGGCGTGAACCCGGGAGGCGGAGCTTCCAGTGAGCCGAGATCGCGCCACTGCACTCCAGCCTGGGCGATAGAGCGAGACTCTGTCTCAAAAAAAAAAAAAAAAATAATAATAATAATTTTTCACACGCCTGTAGTCCCAGCTACTTGGGAGGCTGAGGCAGAAGAATGGCTTGAACCCAGGAGACGAAGGTTGCAATGAGCCGAAATCATGCCACTGCACTCCAGCCTGGCAACAGAGCGAGATTCTGCCTCAAAAAAAAAAAAAAAAAAAAAAAAAAAAAAATTTTTTTTTAAATAAAAAGACAAGGCAGTGATGATAAACCAATCATAATATATGTGAGAAGATGACTTGCCTAATATTAACATAGTAGTCCCCTCTTATCCTGTTTTACTTTCCTTGGTTTCAGCCACCCACAATCAGACACAGCCCAAAAATATTAAGTAGAAAAATTCCAGAAATGAACTCTTGTTTTAAATTGCACGCTGTCCTGAGTATTGTCATAAATTGTTCTATTTTATTATTCATTGCTGTCAATCTCTTACTGTGCTTCATTTATAGTTAAACTTTATCATAGGTATATAGGTATGAGACATATCCCTGTGGATAGGGAAGGACTATTGCATGCAAAGGACTTGTGCACATCCCCAAGATAAACAGGAAAGAGAGCAAAGGACGTGCAAGAATTCTCAGAAGAGAGAGATCGCCGGAAGACATATGGGGACTGTGCTGACTGCCCCTAGAATGAACAGAGGCACTCAGCCGCCCTTCCAGAGCCGACAGCAGTGCGGCACAGTGCTGCGGAAATGTTCCCTTGTCCCAGTCGCAGGGCGTGTGACGTGGGTGTGAACTGCTTCTTCAGTGCCCCGCTGCCCAAACCTCTAGGGGAGCACAGAGACGGACAGGCTGTATCTAGGGGTGAATGTTTACAGCTGAAGCCCCAGTGGGCATGTGTTCCAGGGTGCTCTTTTAGTTTGCTGTCTATAGGCAGCTTGTGTTAACCAGCTCAATTAGACCCTCTACTTGTCACGAGGACAGAGGGCTTTCTGTATCCCGGGTTCTTGCCCCTTGGTGTACCAGAAGAATCGGATCACACCTGGGCTTGGAGTATCAGTGTAAAGTTTTATGGAGTGGAAGTAGCTCTCAGCCAATGCAGGAGCCAGAAGGGAGATGGTCTTCCCCTGGAGTGGGGCTGCTTGGCACCCCCAGCTCTCCTACGACTGCCCTGGCCAAACTCCGCCTTGTCCAGCCAGTGGATGGCCTGCCAGCGTGCTGGCATCTGTTGGTGTGCTCTTCTACTGGCGTGTTCCCCTCGAGGTCCAGCTGCTTGTGCCTTCTTTCGCCAATCTGCTCCTCTCCATGTCCAGCTGCCTGTGCCCCTGCCTTGCCAGCGTCTTGGAGATTTTTTTTTTTTTTTTTTTTTGAGACAGAATCTTGCTCTGTCACCCAGGCTGGAATGCAGTGGCGCGATCTCGGCTCACTGCAACCTCCGCCTCCCAGGTTCAAGCAATTCTCCTGCCTCAGCCTCCTGAGTAAGTGGGATTATAGGCGCCCACCACCACGCTCGACTAATTTTTGTATTTTTAGAGGAGACGGAGTTTCACCATGTTGGCCAGGCTGGTCTCGAACTCCTGACCTCAAGTGATCCGCCTGCCCAGGCCTCCCAAGGTGCTGGGATTACAGGCATGGGCCATCACGCCTGGCCTGGGTCTCAGGTTTTTATAGGCACAGGAGGGGGGTATGGCAGGCCAGGGTGGTCTTGGGAAATGCAACATCTGGGCAGGAAGGCAGGAGTGCCTGTCCTTACCTAGGTCCGTGGGGGTGGAGCCCTAGCCAGGGACCATGCCCTACTCTACCCAGCACTTCCCTTCCCCCATTCCATAAGGGACCATGCTCTACTCTACCCAGCACTCCCCTTCCCCCATTCCATAAGGGACCACACTCTTCTCTTCCCAGCACTCCTGTATCAGTGGCTGGATAAGGGCTCAGTGGCAGAGCCAGTAAGCCACAAGCAGGCATGGAAAATCCCTGTGCCCTGTCCCACCACCTATAAATGGTGATGATCAGTGATGACCAGCACCTCTATTTGTAGGCCACATGGCAAAAAGTGTCACAAGTCACAGTTGACCACCAAGAGCATGTGACGTGCTGAGGACAGGGGCTGGTGCCAGCAGCAGAGCCTGAAGAACAGCCGCAACAAGCTTCAGTGGCTAAACATCCACTTTTCCACATCTATCTACAGATGCCCTCATACTAGTACACAGACATGTATGTAACGGGGATGTCAAAAAAAAAACACAAATGCTAATCAGGGCTCTGGTTAAATTAACAAAAAGCAAACGAATGGGAGAAGGTGGCAGGCAGGGTTGATAGGGTCTTCTCTCCCTACATAGCACACATTTCTGTGTGAATGAAAGAGCTGCTTCATTTTCATTTAATTCAACCACATACAGTAAACACCCGCCAGTCACCATCCCAGGCCCAGAGTTCCTGTCTTGAAAGCCCTCCGGCCACAAAAAGTATGGCTGCCACACCTGTGCACACAACAGAGGTGCTGCACTGGGTCCGAAAGTGTTAGGTGGGGGTGTGCGAGGCTGTGCAGGCCACAGGAACCATAGCCCAGAAGCAGTGGTGAGCCAGCCTGCAGGGCTGGGTGTGTGCAGGGAGACTGGGAGGTCACAGAATGCCCCACCCATGCGTCAGGTCCAAGGAACCTTCTCTCCTACCACAGCAGCCACAGAATCAACTTCCAAAGTCACCAATAAGGCTGACGACCCTGGGAAATGCAATCCCACAGCCCACCGCTCACAGTCCATCGAGAACGTGGTTCTTCAATACAGGCCACACCAAGCTGTGTCACAGGTGCGCGTGCAAACCCCCAAAACCAGGTGGCCCCTCCAGCTCAGTGAAAAGCACATTTCTCATGATGGGCAGCAGTCCGTGCCCTCTGCGCACTGGCTAGGAGCTTGCAAGAGCCACGGGGGCCTTTCCGGGTGCTCCTACCCCAAAGAAACCAAGCTGTGTGGACTGGCACAGACAGAGGATGTCTCTACCCCAAACAACCCAGCTCTGTGAAAGGGGGCTACGAGACAGAGGGCAACAACCAGGCTTCTCTCCTGGGCCTCTGTGGACCCTGGGAAAGAAAACTAAGCACGGGCACCTGTTTCCTGACACAGAAGACAGCCACGAACTCAGGCAAGCACATGCCCCATAGCCTCCACCTCTGACCCCTGGTGTCCCTCAGCAGTCAGCAATCAACCGCAGCCAGTGGGTAACGAGGAGGTGCAGGTCTCCACAAGCCACAGCGGCCTGCACACCAGTTTCAAGTTAACAAAGACAGCTCAATCTCAGGTCATTCCACTCTGACATCAAAGAGAGACCAGAGACACCTGTTCACGGGGACCTTGGGAGCCTGAGACTGAGCAGCGAAGATCCTGCTGACAGCAGCACCCTAGGGTGCCCAGACTGTCCATGCAGCCCCGTCACAAACACGTACCACCGATGAAACATGCCGCAAACAACGATTCCCACATGCATCTCCAGCCCTCGCCTCCCCGGGACCCGGGGTCTTCGGGACATCTCCATCCATGGTCATCGCACTGAGACCCAACAGCTCTAAACTCAACTCACCACCCTCACCTGACTTATCACCGGCCCTACCCTGCCTGCCTGCCTCTTACTGCGTCGTGTGCGTTCACCACCACCCCCTTCCAAAGTGGTCCCTGCCAACGGGGCTGTCCCCGACCCAACTCTGCTCCCATCCCTAGGTTTGGCCACACCCCCGTAACCCTTTCTGCTTACCTCACTGCACTTGAGTTTATGGGTCTGTCTCTTCCCCACCTGAGCAGGCAAAGGAGCCCCTCCCCAGAGTGTGTAGGACCGAGCCACCAGCGCCCGCAGAGTGGTTTCCTCTGACCCTAACACTGCAGCTGCACTGACGCTGCCCAAAAATCCGACCCCAAATCGGCCGGCCAACTCCTGCCCGGCAGCCCCTAAGTCTCACCTTGGCTGAGTGAAGGCTGGCTCCCCGCGGCCCTGCCAGCGCTATGCCCTGCACGCTATGACCAGTCATCCTCGTGACTAGGGACAAATCACCTTCCTGCTCCCGATCGTCAGAGAATACGGAAGGCATACGGA
Organism: Nomascus leucogenys; assembly: GCF_006542625.1. Lineage (NCBI taxonomy): Eukaryota > Metazoa > Chordata > Mammalia > Primates > Hylobatidae > Nomascus > Nomascus leucogenys. Next base: position 26,028 of record NW_022096179.1, read on the forward strand.
GGCCCGGGGCACGCCGGCTTTGCAGGCTCCGGGCGTATGCTTGGCTTCCCGGAGAGAGGACCCCCGATGGCCCCGCCTGGGGGAGAAGGGCCGGGGACCACCGCGCTCCCGGGGAGGGCCGAGCACTGGGGACCACGGGGCTCCCAGGAAGGGCGGGCACCGGGGACCACCGCGCTCCCGCGGAGGGCGGGCACCGGGGACCACCGCGCTCCCCGAGGAGGGGCGGTCGCGCGGCCGAGACCACTTAGCGGCGCGGAGGAGCACAGCCGCACAGCTACGGCCTCTCTTACGGGCTGTGGCGCGGCGCACACCTGAGCCAAGGTCCCCGCGACACCCAGGACCCTCCCAGCGCTCGCCCTGTGACCTTGGGGAGGCGCCTCCTGACTCGGCTTCCCCCGCGGCCCCGCCAAGGGAGTGGCCCCAGGCTCTCCAGCTCAGACTTCCCCGAGGGACTCTTCCCCAGCGCCGCCGAAGGCTCATCCCCGCCCGCCGTTTACCTGAAGAGCCGCCGCCACCTTGGCCCGGGCGCCGCCTTCCCGCCCAGCAGGGACCCGGAGTGGGCGGAGCCGCGCTCGCCGAGCCCGCCCCCGCTGCCTTCTGGCCAACCGCAGCCTGGAGCGCGGCAGCAGGTCCCCGCCCCCAAGCGATCTCTACACTTATTGGTCGGGGGCACGTCTCTCACGCTCGCTCCACCCCGCCCACCCTTATTTGCAAAGCAGGAGTGCGCAGACTCCGCCTCACCTCGGCCCCGCCCCCTGCCGCTCCTTGGCCACCGCCTCTGTCTCTTGAGCGTCAGCGCGGCCGCCACTGCGCAGGCGCGGCCTTCAGGCTCGCGACAACTACGCCAGCCCCGGGGCGCAGCAGTCCCCGTGCCCCCGTCGGATGCACACGGCCCTGGCGACCTCCGCTCCCAGACGCCGGGGACGCGGGCTCGGCGCGGCGTTGCGACAGCTCGCAAGCACACGCCCGCCCTGGACGCGCGCGGCCCCGCCCGCCCTGTCTGCCCCGGAAGCGCCCGCTGGAGGCCGCGGCACCGGGAGGGGGGCAGGACTGGCGGGGCCCGGCGCTCGTTGGGAGAGAGGCGGCCAGCGGGGTCCCGGGAGCTCGGGACGCGATAAGAGCGATGTGAGGAAGGAAAGCGCCCGTCGCGCGTCCAGACTGGGCGTCGGCACAGGTGGAGATGGCAGGAGCAGCGCGGGCAGGACGTCCACTCCCGGCCGGAGGGACTAGGCCCCCGC
>NW_022096180.1:0-27824 GCF_006542625.1 Nomascus leucogenys
GCAAGTGGAACTTCGGAGCGCTAAGAGGCCTATAGCGGAAAAAAAATACCTTCAAATACAAACTACACAGAAGCATTCTGTGAAACTTCTTTCTGTTCTTTGCATTCATCTAACAGAGTTGAACCTTTCTTTTGATTGAGCACTTCTGAAACACCCTTTCTATAGAAAATGCAATTGGACATTCAGGGCGCTAGGAGGCCTATAGTGGAAATGGGAATATCTTCAAACAAAAACTACAAAGAAGCAATCTGTGAAACTTCTTTCTGTTCTGTGCATTCAACTAACAGAGTTGAACCTTAGTTTTGATTGAGCAATTCTGAAAGACTCTTTCTGTAGAAAATACAAGTGGACATTCTGGGTGCTAAGAGGCCTATAGTGGAAAAAGGAATAAGATCAAATAAAAACTACACAGAAGATATCTGTGAAACTCCTATCTGTTCTGTGCATTCAACTAACAGATTTGAACCTTAGTTTTGATTGAGCAGTTCTGAAACACTCTTTCTGTAGAAAATGCAAGTGGACATTCACGGCACTAAGAGGCCCATAGTAGAAAAAGGAATATCTTCAAACAAAAACTACACAGAAGCAACCTGTGAAACTTCTTTCTGTTCTGTGCATTCAACTAACACAGTTGAACCTTACTTTTGACTGAGCAGTTCTGAAACACTCTTTCTGTAGAAAATGCAAGTGTACCTTCGGAGCGCTAAGAGGCCTATAGCGGAAAAAGTAATATCTTCAAATAAAAACTACACAGAAGCATTTTGTGAAACTTCTTTCTGTTCTGTGCATTCAACTAACAGAGTTTAACCTTACTTTTGGTTGAGCAGTTCTGAAGCACTCTTTCTGTAGAAAATGCAATTGGACATTCAGGGCGCTAAGAGGACTATAGTGGAAAAAGGAAAAAGTTCACATAAAAACTACACAGAAGCTATCTGTGAAACTTCTCTCTGTTCTGTGCATTCAACTAACGGAGTTGAACCTTACTTTTGATTGAGAATTTCTCAAACACTCTTTCTGTAGAAAATGCAAGTGGACCTTCGGAGCGCTAAGAGGCCTATAGCGGAAAAAGTAATACCTACAAATACAAACTACACAGAAGCATTCTGTGAAAATTCTTTCTGTTCTTTGCATTCATCTAACAGAGTTGAACCTTACTTTTGATTGAGCACTTCTGAAACACCCTTTCTATGAAAATGCATTGGACATTCAGGGAGCTAAGAGGCCTATAGTGGAAAAAGGAATATTTTCATATAAAAACTGCACAGAAGCAACCTGCGAAACTTCTTACTGTTCGTGCATTCAACTAACATAGTTGAACGGTAGTTTTTATTGGGCAGTTCTGAAACACTCTTTCTGTAGAAAATACAAGTGGACATTCAGGCGCTGAGAGGCCTATAGTGGGAAAAGGAATATCTTCAAATAAAAACCACACAGAAACAATCTGTGAAACTTCTTACTGTTCTGTGCATTCAACTAACAGAGTTGAACCTTAGTTTATATTGAGCAGTTATGAAACACTCTTTCTGAAGAAAATGCAAGTGAACATTCAGGGCGCTAAGAGGCCTATAGTTGAAAAAGGTATATGTTCAAATAAAAACTACAAAGAAGCTATCTGTGAAACTTCTTACAGTTCTGTGCATTCAACTAACAGAGTTCAACCTTACTTTTGATTGAGCAGTTCTGAAACACCCTTTCTGTAGAAAATGCAAGTGGACATTCAGGGCGCTAAGAGGCCTATGGTGGAAAAGGAATACCTTCAATAAAAACTACACAGAAGCAATCTGTGAAACTTCTTACGGTTCTGTTCTTTAAACTAACACAGTTGAACCTTAATTTTGATTGAACAGTTCTGAAACACTCTTTCTGTAGAAAATGCAAGTGGACATTCATGGCGCTAAGAGGCCTATAGTGGAAAAGGGAATATCTTCAAACAAAAACTACAAAGAAGCAATCTGTGAAACTTCTTTCTGTTCTGGGCATTCAACTAACACAGTTGAACCTTAGTTTTGATTGAACAGTTCTGAAACACTCTTTCTGTAGAAAATACAAGTGGACATTCAGGGCGCTAAGTGGCCTATAGTGGAAAAAGGAATAAGTTCAAATAAAAACTACACAGAAGATATCTGTGAAACTTCTCTCTGTTCTGTGCATTCAACTAACAGTGTTGAACCTTACTTTTGATTGAGCAGTTCTGAAACACTCTTTCTGTAGAAAATGCAAGTGGACATTCATGGCACTAAGAGGCCCATAGTAGAAAAAGGAATACCTTCAAACAAAAACTACACAGAATCAATCTGTTAAACTTCTTTCTGTTCTGTGCATTCAACTAACAGAGTTGAACCTTACTTTGATTGAGAAGTTCTGAAACACTCTTTCTGTAGAAAATGCAAGTGGACCTTCGGAGCGCTAAGAGGCCTATAGCGGAAAAAGTAATACCTACAAATACAAACTACACAGAAGCATTCTGTGAAACTTCTTTCTGTTCTTTGCATTCATCTAACAGAGTTGAACCTTACTTTTGATTGAGCAGTTCTGAAACACTCTTTCTGCAGAAAATGCAATTGGACATTCAGGGCACTAAGAGGCCTATAGTGTAAAAGGAATATTTTCAAATTAAAACTGCACAGAAGAAATCTGTGAAACTTCTTACTGTTCTGTGCATTCAAATAACAGAGTTCAATCTCAATTTTGATTGAACAGTTCTGAAACACTCTTTCTGTAGAAAATAGAAGTGGACATTCAGGGCGATAAGAGGACTATAGTGGAAAAAGGAAAACGTTCACATAAAAACTACACAGAAGCTATCTGTGAAACTTCTCTCTGTTCTGTGCATTCAACTAACGGAGTTGAACCTTACTTTTGATTGAGAAGTTCTGAAACACTCTTTCTGTAGAAAATGCAAGTGGACCTTCGGAGCGCTAAGAGGCCTATAGCGGAAAAAGTAATACCTTCAAATAAAACCTACAAAGAAGCATTCTGTGAAACTTCTTCCTGTTCTGTGCATTCAACAAACAGAGTTTAACCTTACTTTTGATTGAGCAGTTCTGAAACACTCTTTCTGTAGAAAATGCAACTGGACATTCAGGGCGCTAAGAGGCCTATAGTGGAAAACTATTATTTTCAAATAAAAACTGCACAGAAGAAATCTGTGAAACTTCTTACTGTTCTGTGCATTCAACTAAAAGAGTTGAACCTCAGTTTTGATTGAGCAGTTTTGAAACACTCTTTCTGTAGAAAATACAAGTGGACATTCAGGTCGCTAAGAGGACTATAGTGGAAAAAGGAAAAAGTTCACATAAAAACTACACAGAAGCAATCTGTGAAACTTCTCTCTGTTCTGTGCATTCAACTAACAGAGTTAACCTTACTTTTGATTGAACAGTTCTGAAACACTCTTTCTGTAGAAAATGCAAGTGGACCTTGGGAGCTCTAAGAGGCCTATAGCGGAAAAATAATACCTTCAAATACAAACTACACAGAAGCATTCTGTGAAACTTCTTTCTGTTCTTTGCATTCATCTAACAGAGTTGAACCTTACTTTTGATTGAGCACTTCTGAAACACCCTTTCTATAGAAAATGCAATGGACATTCAGGGAGCTAAGAGGCCTATAGTGGAAAAAGGAATATTTTCAAATAAAAACTGCACAGAAGCAATCTGCGAAACTGCTTACTGTTCCGTGCATTCAACTAATATAGTTGAATGGTACTTTTTATTGAGCAGTTCTGAAACACTCTTTCTGTAGAAAATGCAAGTGGACATTCAGGCGCTGAGAGGCCTATAGTGGGAAAAGGAATATCTTCAAATAAAAACCACACAGAAACAATCTGTGAAACTTCTTACTGTTCTGTGCATTCAACTAACAGAGTTGAACCTTAGTTTATATTGAGCAGTTATGAAACACACTTTCTGCAGAAAATGCAAGTGAACATTCAGGGCGCTAAGAGGCCTATAGTTGAAAAAGTATATGTTGAAATAAAAACTACAAAGAAGCTATCTGTGAAACTTCTTACAGTTCTGTGCATTCAACTAACAGAGTTCAACCTTACTTTTGATTGAGCAGTTCTGAAACACTCTTTCTGTAGAAAATGCAAGTGGACATTCAGGCGCTAAGAGGCCTATGTCGAAAAGTAATACCTTCCAATAAAAACTACACAGAAGCAATCTGTGAAACTTCTTACGGTTCTGTTCTTTAAACTAACACAGTTGAACCTTAATTTTGATTGAACAGTTCTGAAACACTCTTTCTGTAGAAAATGCAAGTGGACATTCATGGCGCTAAGAGGCCTATAGTGCAAAAGGGAATATCTTCAAACAAAAACTACAAAGAAGCAATCTGTGAAACTTCTTTCTGTTCTGTGCATTCAACTAACAGAGTTGAACCTTAGTTTTGATTGAACAGTTCTGAAACACTCTTTCTGTAGAAAATACAAGTGGACATTCAGGGCGCCAAGTGGCCTATAGTGGAAAAAGGAATAAGTTCAAATAAAAACTACACAGAAGATATCTGTGAAACTGCTCTCTGTTCTGTGCATTCAACTAAGAGAGTTGAACCTTAGTTTTGATTGAGCAGTTCTGAAACACTCTTTCTGTAGAAAATGCAAGTTGGCATTCATGGCGCTAAGAGGCCCATAGTAGAAAAAGGAATATCTTCAAACAAAAACTACACAGAATCAATCTGTGAAACTTCTTTCTGTTCTGTGCATTCAACTAACAGAGTTGAAACTTACTTTGATTGAGCAGTTCTGAAACACTCTTTCTGTAGAAAATGCAAGTGGACCTTCGGAGCGCTAGGAGGCCTATAGCGGAAAAAAGTAATATCTTCAAATAAAAACTACACAGAAGCATTCTGTGAAACTACATTCTGTTCTGTGCATTCAACTAACAGAGTTTAACCTAACTTTTGATTGAGCAGTTCTGAAACACTCTTTCTGCAGAAAATGCAATTGGACATTCAGGGCACTAAGAGGCCTATAGTGGAAAAGGAATATTTTCAAATTAAAACTGCACAGAAGAAATCTGTGAAACTTCTTACTGTTCTGTGCATTCAACTAACAGAATTCAATCTCAATTTTGACTGAGCATTTCTGAAACACTCTTTCTGTAGAAAATACAAGTGGACATTCAGGGCGATAAGAGGACTATAGTGGAAAAAGGAAAACGTTCACATAAAAACTACACAGAAGCTATCTGTGAAACTTCTCTCTGTTCTGTGCATTCAACTAACGGAGTTGAACCTTATATTTGATTGAGAAGTTCTGAAACACTCTTTCTGTAGAAAACGCAAGTGGACCTTCGGAGCGCTAAGAGGCCTATAGCGGAAAAAGTAATACCTACAAATACAAACTACACAGAAGCATTCTGTGAAACTTCTTTCTGTTCTTTGCATTCATCTAACAGTGTTGAACCTTACTTTTGATTGAGCAGTTCTGAAACACTCTTTCTGCAGAAAATGCAATTGGACATTCAAGGCACTAAGAGGCCTATAGTGTAAAAGGAATATTTTCAAATTAAAACTGCACAGAAGAAATCTGTGAAACTTCTTACTGTTCTGTGCATTCAAATAACAGAGTTCAATCTCAATTTTGATTGAACAGTTCTGAAACACTCTTTCTGTAGAAAATAGAAGTGGACATTCAGGGCGATAAGAGGACTATAGTGGAAAAAGGAAAACGTTCACATAAAAACTACACAGAAGCTATCTGTGAAACTTCTCTCTGTTCTGTGCATTCAACTAACGGAGTTGAACCTTACTTTTGATTGAGAAGTTCTGAAACACTCTTTCTGTAGAAAATGCAAGTGGACCTTCGGAGCGCTAAGAGGCCTATAGCGGAAAAAGTAATACCTTCAAATAAAACTACAAAGAAGCATTCTGTGAAACTTCTTCCTGTTCTGTGCATTCAACAACAGAGTTTAACCTTACTTTTGATTGAGCAGTTCTGAAACACTCTTTCTGTAGAAAATGCAACTGGACATTCAGGGCGCTAAGAGGCCTATAGTGGAAAACATTATTTTCAAATAAAAACTGCACAGAAGAAATCTGTGAAACTTCTTACTGCTCTGTGCATTCAACTAAAGAGTTGAACCTCAGTTTTGATTGAGCAGTTTGAAACACTCTTTCTGTAGAAAATACAAGTGGACATTCAGGTCGCTAAGAGGACTATAGTGGAAAAAGGAAAAAGTTCACATAAAAACTACACAGAAGCATCTGTGAAACTTCTCTCTGTTCTGTGCATTCAACTAACTGAGTTTAACCTTACTTTTGATTGATAAGTTCTGAAACACTCTTTCTGTAGAAAATGCAAGTGGACCTTGGGAGCTCTAAGAGGCCTATAGCGGAAAAATTAATACCTTCAAATACAAACTACACAGAAGCATTCTGTGAAACTTCTTTCTGTTCTTTGCATTCATCTAACAGAGTTGAACCTTACTTTTGATTGAGCACTTCTGAAACACCCTTTCTATAGAAAATGCAATGGACATTCAGGGAGCTAAGAGGCCTATAGTGGAAAAAGGAATATTTTCAAATAAAAACTGCACAGAAGCAATCTGCGAAACTGCTTACTGTTCGTGCATTCAACTAATATAGTTGAATGGTACTTTTTATTGAGCAGTTCTGAAACACTCTTTCTGTAGAAAATGCAAGTGGACATTCAGGGCGCTGAGAGGCCTATAGTGGGAAAAGGAATATCTTCAAATAAAAACCACACAGAACAATCTGTGAAACTTCTTACTGTTCTGTGCATTCAACTAACAGAGTTGAACCTTAGTTTATATTGAGCAGTTATGAAACACACTTTCTGCAGAAAATGCAAGTGAACATTCAGGGCGCTAAGAGGCCTATAGTTGAAAAAGGTATATGTTGAAATAAAAACTACAAAGAAGCTATCTGTGAAACTTCTTACAGTTCTGTGCATTCAACTAACAGAGTTCAACCTTACTTTTGATTGAGCAGTTCTGAAACACCCTTTCTGTAGAAAATGCAAGTGGACATTCAGGTCGCTAAGAGGCCTATGGTCGAAAAGTAATACCTTCAATAAAAACTACACAGAAGCAATCTGTGAAACTTCTTACGGTTCTGTTCTTTAAACTAACACAGTTGAACCTTAATTTTGATTGAACAGTTCTGAAACACTCTTTCTGTAGAAAATGCAAGTGGACATTCATGGCGCTAAGAGGCCTATAGTGCAAAAGGGAATATCTTCAAACAAAAACTACAAAGAAGCAATCTGTGAAACTTCTTTCTGTTCTGTGCATTCAACTAACAGAGTTGAACCTTAGTTTTGATTGAACAGTTCTGAAACACTCTTTCTGTAGAAAATACAAGTGGACATTCAGGGCGCCAAGTGGCCTATAGTGGAAAAAGGAATAAGTTCAAATAAAAACTACACAGAAGATATCTGTGAAACTGCTCTCTGTTCTGTGCATTCAACTAAGAGAGTTGAACCTTAGTTTTGATTGAGCAGTTCTGAAACACTCTTTCTGTAGAAAATGCAAGTTGGCATTCATGGCGCTAAGAGGCCCATAGTAGAAAAAGGAATATCTTCAAACAAAAACTACACAGAATCAATCTGTGAAACTTCTTTCTGTTCTGTGCATTCAACTAACAGAGTTGAAACTTACTTTGATTGAGCAGTTCTGAAACACTCTTTCTGTAGAAAATGCAAGTGGACCTTCGGAGCGCTAGGAGGCCTATAGCGGAAAAAAGTAATATCTTCAAATAAAAACTACACAGAAGCATTCTGTGAAACTACATTCTGTTCTGTGCATTCAACTAACAGAGTTTAACCTAACTTTTGATTGAGCAGTTCTGAAACACTCTTTCTGCAGAAAATGCAATTGGACATTCAGGGCACTAAGAGGCCTATAGTGGAAAAGGAATATTTTCAAATTAAAACTGCACAGAAGAAATCTGTGAAACTTCTTACTGTTCTGTGCATTCAAATAACAGAATTCAATCTCAATTTTGACTGAGCATTTCTGAAACACTCTTTCTGTAGAAAATACAAGTGGACATTCAGGGCGATAAGAGGACTATAGTGGAAAAAGGAAAACGTTCACATAAAAACTACACAGAAGCTATCTGTGAAACTTCTCTCTGTTCTGTGCATTCAACTAACAGAGTTGAACCTTACTTTTGATTGAGCAGTTCTGAAACACACTTTCTGTACAAAATGAAAGTGGACATTCAGAGCGAAAAGACGCCTATAGCGGAAAAAGTAATATCTTCAAATAAAAACTACACAGAAGCATTCTGTGAAACTTCTTTCTGTTCTGTGCATTCAAATAACAGAGTTTAACCTTACTTCTGATTGACCAGTTCTGAAACACTCTTTCTGTAGAAAATGCAGTTGGACATTCAGGGCGCTAAGAGGCCGATAGTGGAAAAGGAATATTTTCAAAAAAAAACTGCACAGAAGAAATCTGTGAAACTTCTTACTGTTCTGTGCATTCAATTAACAGAGTTGAACCTCAGTTTTGATTGAGCAGTTCTGAAACACTCTTTCTGTAGAAAATAAAAGTGGACATTCAGGGCGCTAATAGGACCATAGTGGAAAAAGGAAAAAGTTCACATAAAAACTACACAGAAGCTATCTGTGAAACTTCTCTCTGTTCTGTGCATTCAACTAACGGAGTTGAACCTTACTTTTGATTGGGAAGTTCTGAAACACTCTTTCTGTAGAAAATGCAAGTGGAACTTCGGAGCGCTAAGAGGCCTATAGCGGAAAAAGAAATACCTTCAAATACAAACTACACAGAAGCATTCTGTGAAACTTCTTTCTGTTCTTTGCATTCATCTAACAGAGTTGAACCTTTCTTTTGATTGAGCACTTCTGAAACACCCTTTCTATAGAAAATGCAATTGGACATTCAGGGCGCTAGGAGGCCTATTGTGGAAATGGGAATATCTTCAAACAAAAACTACAAAGAAGCAATCTGTGAAACTTCTTTCTGTTCTGTGCTTTCAACTAACAGAGTTGAACCTTAGTTTTGATTGAGCAATTCTGAAAGACTCTTTCTGTAGAAAATACAAGTGGACATTCTGGGTGCTAAGAGGCCTATAGTGGAAAAAGGAATAAGTTCAAATAAAAACTACACAGAAGCAATCTGTGAAACTTCTTTCTGTTCTGTGCATTCAACTAACACAGTTGAACCTTACTTTTGACTGAGCAGTTCTGAAACACTCTTTCTGTAGAAAATGCAAGTGTACCTTCGGAGCGCTAAGAGGCCTATAGCGGAAAAAGTATTATCTTCAAATAAAAACTACACAGAAGCATTTTGTGAAACTTCTTTCTGTTCTGTGCATTCAACTAACAGAGTTTAACCTTACTTTTGGTTGAGCAGTTCTGAAGCACTCTTTCTGTAGAAAATGCAATTGGACATTCAGGGCGCTAAGAGGACTATAGTGGAAAAAGGAAAAAGTTCACATAAAAACTACACAGAAGCTATCTGTGAAACTTCTCTCTGTTCTGTGCATTCAACTAACGGAGTTGAACCTTACTTTTGATTGAGAATTTCTCAAACACTCTTTCTGTAGAAAATGCAAGTGGACCTTCGGAGCGCTAAGAGGCCTATAGCGGAAAAAGTAATACCTACAAATACAAACTACACAGAAGCATTCTGTGAAACTTCTTTCTGTTCTTTGCATTCATCTAACAGAGTTGAACCTTACTTTGATTGAGCACTTCTGAAACACCCTTTCTATGGAAAATGCATTTGGACATTCAGGGAGCTAAGAGGCCTATAGTGGAAAAAGGAATATTTTCATATAAAAACTGCACAGAAGCAACCTGCGAAACTTCTTACTGTTCTGTGCATTCAACTAACATAGTTGAACGGTAGTTTTTATTGGGCAGTTCTGAAACACTCTTTCTGTAGAAAATACAAGTGGACATTCAGTGCGCTGAGAGGCCTATAGTGGGAAAAGGAATATCTTCATATAAAAACCACACAGAAGCAATCTGTGAAACTTCTTACTGCTGTGTGCATTCAACTAACAGAGTTGAACCTTAGTTATTACTGAGCAGTTGTGAAACACACTTTCTGTAGAAAATGCAAGTAAATTTTCAGGGCGCTAAGAGGCCTATAGCGGAAAAATGAATATGTTCAAATAAAAACTACACAGAATCAATCTGTGAAACTTCTTAGTGTTCTGTGCATTCAACTAACAGAGTTGAACCTTAGTTTATATTGAGCAGTTATGAAACACTCTTTCCGCAGAAAATGCAAGTGAACATTCAGGGCGGTAAGAGGCCTATAGTTGGAAAAGGTATATGTTCAAATAAAAACTAAAAAGAAGCTATGTGTGAAACTTATTACAGTTCTGTGCATTCAACTAACAGAGTTCAACCTTACTTTTGATTGAGCAGTGCTGAAACCCCCTTTCTGTAGAAAATGCAAGTGGACATTCAGGGCGCTAAGAGGCCTATAGTGGAAAAGGGAATATCTTCAAACAAAAATTACAAAGAAGCAATCTGTGAAACTTCTTTCTGTTCTGTGCATTCAACTAACAGAGTTGAACCTTACTTTTGATTGAGCAGTTCTGAAACACACTTTCTGTACAAAATGCAAGTGGACATTCGGAGCGATAAGACGCCTATAGCGGAAAAAGTAATATCTTCAAATAAATACTACACAGAAGCATTCTGTGAAATTTCTTTCTGTTCTGTGCATTCAAATAACAGAGTTTAACCTTACTTCTGATTGAGCAGCTCTGAAACACTCTTTCTGTAGAAAATGCAATTAGACATTCAGGGCGCTAAGAGGCCGATAGTGGAAAAGGAATATTTTCAAAAAAAAACTGCACAAAAGAAATCTGTGAAACTTCTTACTATTCTGTGCATTCAACTAACAGAGTTGAACCTCAGTTTTTATTGAGCAGTTCTGAAACACTCTTTCTGTAGAAAATAAAAGTGGACATTCAGGGCGCTAAGAGGACCATAGCGGAAAAAGGAAAAAGTTCACATAAAAACTACACAGAAGCTATCTGTGAAACTTCTCTCTGTTCTGTGCATTCAACTAACGGAGTTGAACCTTACTTTTGATTGGGAAGTTCTGAAACACTCTTTCTGTAGAAAATGCAAGTGGACGTTCGGAGCGCTAAGAGGCCTATAGCGGAAAAAGTAATACCTTCAAATAAAACCTACAAAGAAGCATTCTGTGAAACTTCTTCCTGTTCTGTGCATTCAACAAACAGAGTTTAACCTTACTTTTGATTGAGCAGTTCTGAAACACTCTTTCTGTAGAAAATGCAACTGGACATTCAGGGCGCTAAGAGGCCTATAGTGGAAAACTATTATTTTCAAATAAAAACTGCACAGAAGAAATCTGTGAAACTTCTTACTGCTCTGTGCATTCAACTAAAAGAGTTGAACCTCAGTTTTGATTGAGCAGTTTTGAAACACTCTTTCTGTAGAAAATACAAGTGGACATTCAGGTCGCTAAGAGGACTATAGTGGAAAAAGGAAAAAGTTCACATAAAAACTACACAGAAGCATCTGTGAAACTTCTCTCTGTTCTGTGCATTCAACTAACAGAGTTTAACCTTACTTTTGATTGAACAGTTCTGAAACACTCTTTCTGTAGAAAATGCAAGTGGACCTTGGAGCTCTAAGAGGCCTATAGCGGAAAAATTAATACCTTCAAATACAAACTACACAGAAGCATTCTGTGAAACTTCTTTCTGTTCTTTGCATTCATCTAACAGAGTTGAACCTTACTTTTGATTGAGCACTTCTGAAACACCCTTTCTATAGAAAATGCAATTGGACATTCAGGGAGCTAAGAGGCCTATAGTGGAAAAAGGAATATTTTCAAATAAAAACTGCACAGAAGCAATCTGCGAAACTGCTTACTGTTCGTGCATTCAACTAATATAGTTGAACGGTACTTTTTATTGAGCAGTTCTGAAACACTCTTTCTGTAGAAAATGCAAGTGGACATTCAGGGCGCTGAGAGGCCTATAGTGGGAAAAGGAATATCTTCAAATAAAAACCACACAGAAACAATCTGTGAAACTTCTTACTGTTCTGTGCATTCAACTAACAGAGTTGAACCTTAGTTTATATTGAGCAGTTATGAAACACACTTTCTGCAGAAAATGCAAGTGAACATTCAGGGCGCTAAGAGGCCTATAGTTGAAAAAGGTATATGTTCAAATAAAAACTACAAAGAAGCTATCTGTGAAACTTCTTACAGTTCTGTGCATTCAACTAACAGAGTTCAACCTTACTTTTGATTGAGCAGTTCTGAAACACCCTTTCTGTAGAAAATGCAAGTGGACATTCAGGCGCTAAGAGGCCTATGGTGAAAAGTAATACCTTCAATAAAAACTACACAGAAGCAATCTGTGAAACTTCTTACGGTTCTGTTCTTTAAACTAACACAGTTGAACCTTAATTTTGATTGAACAGTTCTGAAACACTCTTTCTGTAGAAAATGCAAGTGGACATTCATGGCGCTAAGAGGCCTATAGTGCAAAAGGGAATATCTTCAAACAAAAACTACAAAGAAGCAATCTGTGAAACTTCTTTCTGTTCTGTGCATTCAACTAACAGAGTTGAACCTTAGTTTTGATTGAACAGTTCTGAAACACTCTTTCTGTAGAAAATACAAGTGGACATTCAGGGCGCCAAGTGGCCTATAGTGGAAAAAGGAATAAGTTCAAATAAAAACTACACAGAAGATATCTGTGAAACTGCTCTCTGTTCTGTGCATTCAACTAAGAGAGTTGAACCTTAGTTTTGATTGAGCAGTTCTGAAACACTCTTTCTGTAGAAAATGCAAGTTGTCATTCATGGCGCTAAGAGGCCCATAGTAGAAAAAGGAATATCTTCAAACAAAAACTACACAGAATCAATCTGTGAAACTTCTTTCTGTTCTGTGCATTCAACTAACAGAGTTGAAACTTACTTTGATTGAGCAGTTCTGAAACACTCTTTCTGTAGAAAATGCAAGTGGACCTTCGGAGCGCTAGGAGGCCTATAGCGGAAAAAAGTAATATCTTCAAATAAAAACTACACAGAAGCATTCTGTGAAACTACATTCTGTTCTGTGCATTCAACTAACAGAGTTTAACCTAACTTTTGATTGAGCAGTTCTGAAACACTCTTTCTGCAGAAAATGCAATTGGACATTCAGGGCACTAAGAGGCCTATAGTGGAAAAGGAATATTTTCAAATTAAAACTGCACAGAAGAAATCTGTGAAACTTCTTACTGTTCTGTGCATTCAAATAACAGAATTCAATCTCAATTTTGACTGAGCATTTCTGAAACACTCTTTCTGTAGAAAATACAAGTGGACATTCAGGGCGATAAGAGGACTATAGTGGAAAAAGGAAAACGTTCACATAAAAACTACACAGAAGCTATCTGTGAAACTTCTCTCTGTTCTGTGCATTCAACTAACAGAGTTGAACCTTACTTTTGATTGAGCAGTTCTGAAACACACTTTCTGTACAAAATGAAAGTGGACATTCAGAGCGAAAAGACGCCTATAGCGGAAAAAGTAATATCTTCAAATAAAAACTACACAGAAGCATTCTGTGAAACTTCTTTCTGTTCTGTGCATTCAAATAACAGAGTTTAACCTTACTTCTGATTGACCAGTTCTGAAACACTCTTTCTGTAGAAAATGCAGTTGGACATTCAGGGCGCTAAGAGGCCGATAGTGGAAAAGGAATATTTTCAAAAAAAAACTGCACAGAAGAAATCTGTGAAACTTCTTACTGTTCTGTGCATTCAATTAACAGAGTTGAACCTCAGTTTTGATTGAGCAGTTCTGAAACACTCTTTCTGTAGAAAATAAAAGTGGACATTCAGGGCGCTAATAGGACCATAGTGGAAAAAGGAAAAAGTTCACATAAAAACTACACAGAAGCTATCTGTGAAACTTCTCTCTGTTCTGTGCATTCAACTAACGGAGTTGAACCTTACTTTTGATTGGGAAGTTCTGAAACACTCTTTCTGTAGAAAATGCAAGTGGAACTTCGGAGCGCTAAGAGGCCTATAGCGGAAAAAGAAATACCTTCAAATACAAACTACACAGAAGCATTCTGTGAAACTTCTTTCTGTTCTTTGCATTCATCTAACAGAGTTGAACCTTTCTTTTGATTGAGCACTTCTGAAACACCCTTTCTATAGAAAATGCAATTGGACATTCAGGGCGCTAGGAGGCCTATTGTGGAAATGGGAATATCTTCAAACAAAAACTACAAAGAAGCAATCTGTGAAACTTCTTTCTGTTCTGTGCTTTCAACTAACAGAGTTGAACCTTAGTTTTGATTGAGCAATTCTGAAAGACTCTTTCTGTAGAAAATACAAGTGGACATTCTGGGTGCTAAGAGGCCTATAGTGGAAAAAGGAATAAGATCAAATAAAAACTACACAGAAGCAACCTGTGAAACTTCTTTCTGTTCTGTGCATTCAACTAACACAGTTGAACCTTACTTTTGACTGAGCAGTTCTGAAACACTCTTTCTGTAGAAAATGCAAGTGTACCTTCGGAGCGCTAAGAGGCCTATAGCGGAAAAAGTAATATCTTCAAATAAAAACTACACAGAAGCATTTTGTGAAACTTCTTTCTGTTCTGTGCATTCAACTAACAGAGTTTAACCTTACTTTTGGTTGAGCAGTTCTGAAGCACTCTTTCTGTAGAAAATGCAATTGGACATTCAGGGCGCTAAGAGGACTATAGTGGAAAAAGGAAAAAGTTCACATAAAAACTACACAGAAGCTATCTGTGAAACTTCTCTCTGTTCTGTGCATTCAACTAACGGAGTTGAACCTTACTTTTGATTGAGAATTTCTCAAACACTCTTTCTGTAGAAAATGCAAGTGGACCTTCGGAGCGCTAAGAGGCCTATAGCGGAAAAAGTAATACCTACAAATACAAACTACACAGAAGCATTCTGTGAAACTTCTTTCTGTTCTTTGCATTCATCTAACAGAGTTGAACCTTACTTTTGATTGAGCACTTCTGAAACACCCTTTCTATGGAAAATGCATTTGGACATTCAGGGAGCTAAGAGGCCTATAGTGGAAAAAGGAATATTTTCATATAAAAACTGCACAGAAGCAACCTGCGAAACTTCTTACTGTTCTGTGCATTCAACTAACATAGTTGAACGGTAGTTTTTATTGGGCAGTTCTGAAACACTCTTTCTGTAGAAAATACAAGTGGACATTCAGTGCGCTGAGAGGCCTATAGTGGGAAAAGGAATATCTTCATATAAAAACCACACAGAAGCAATCTGTGAAACTTCTTACTGCTGTGTGCATTCAACTAACAGAGTTGAACCTTAGTTATTACTGAGCAGTTGTGAAACACACTTTCTGTAGAAAATGCAAGTAAATTTTCAGGGCGCTAAGAGGCCTATAGCGGAACAATGAATGTGTTCAAATAAAAACTACACAGAATCAATCTGTGAAACTTCTTAGTGTTCTGTGCATTCAACTAACAGAGTTGAACCTTAGTTTATATTGAGCAGTTATGAAACACTCTTTCCGCAGAAAATGCAAGTGAACATTCAGGGCGGTAAGAGGCCTATAGTTGGAAAAGGTATATGTTCAAATAAAAACTAAAAAGAAGCTATGTGTGAAACTTATTACAGTTCTGTGCATTCAACTAACAGAGTTCAACCTTACTTTTGATTGAGCAGTGCTGAAACCCCCTTTCTGTAGAAAATGCAAGTGGACATTCAGGGCGCTAAGAGGCCTATAGTGGAAAAGGGAATATCTTCAAACAAAAATTACAAAGAAGCAATCTGTGAAACTTCTTTCTGTTCTGTGCATTCAACTAACAGAGTTGAACCTTACTTTTGATTGAGCAGTTCTGAAACACACTTTCTGTACAAAATGCAAGTGGACATTCGGAGCGATAAGACGCCTATAGCGGAAAAAGTAATATCTTCAAATAAATACTACACAGAAGCATTCTGTGAAATTTCTTTCTGTTCTGTGCATTCAAATAACAGAGTTTAACCTTACTTCTGATTGAGCAGCTCTGAAACACTCTTTCTGTAGAAAATGCAATTAGACATTCAGGGCGCTAAGAGGCCGATAGTGGAAAAGGAATATTTTCAAAAAAAAACTGCACAAAAGAAATCTGTGAAACTTCTTACTATTCTGTGCATTCAACTAACAGAGTTGAACCTCAGTTTTTATTGAGCAGTTCTGAAACACTCTTTCTGTAGAAAATAAAAGTGGACATTCAGGGCGCTAAGAGGACCATAGCGGAAAAAGGAAAAAGTTCACATAAAAACTACACAGAAGCTATCTGTGAAACTTCTCTCTGTTCTGTGCATTCAACTAACGGAGTTGAACCTTACCTTTGATTGGGAAGTTCTGAAACACTCTTTCTGTAGAAAATGCAAGTGGAACTTCGGAGCGCTAAGAGGCCTATAGCGGAAAAAGTAATACCTTCAAATACAAACTACACAGAAGCATTCTGTGAAACTTCTTTCTGTTCTTTGCATTCATCTAACAGAGTTGAACCTTTCTTTTGATTGAGCACTTCTGAAACACCCTTTCTATAGAAAATGCAATTCGACATTCAGGGCGCTAGGAGGCCTATAGTGGAAAAGGGAATATCTTCAAACAAAAACTACAAGAAGCAATCTGTGAAACTTCTCTCTGTTCTGTGCATTCAACAAACAGAGTTGAACCTTAGTTTTGATTGAGCAGTTCTGAAAGACTCTTTCTGCAGAAAATACAAGTGGACATTCTGGGTGCTAAGAGGCCTATAGTCGAAAAAGGAATAAGATCAAATAAAAACTACACAGAAGATATCTGTGAAACTCCTCTCTGTTCTGTGCATTCAACTAACAGAGTTGAACCTTAGTTTTGATTGAGCAGTTCTGAAACACTCTTTCTGTAGAAAATGCAAGTGGACATTCATGGCGCTAAGAGGCCCATAGTAGAAAAAGGAATATCTTCAACAAAAACTACACAGAAGCAACCTGTGAAACTTCTTTCTGTTCTGTGCATTCAACAAACAGAGTTGAACCTTACTTTTGATTGAGCAGTTCTGAAACACTCTTTCTGTAGAAAATGCAAGTGTACCTTCGGAGAGCTAAGAGGCCTATAGCGGAAAAAGTAATATCTTCAAATAAAAACTACACAGAAGCATTCTGTGAAACTTCTTTCTGTTATGTGCATTCAACTAACAGAGTTTAACCTTACTTTTGATTGAGCAGTTCTGAAACACTCTTTCTGTAGAAAATGCAATTGGACATTCAGGGCGCTAAGAGGACTATAGTGGAAAAAGGAAAAAGTTCACATAAAAACTACACAGAAGCTATCTGTGAAACTTCTCTCTGTTCTGTGCATTCAACTAACGGAGTTGAACCTTACTTTTGATTGAGAAGTTCTGAAACACTCTTTCTGTAGAAAATGCAAGTGGACCTTCGGAGCGCTAAGAGGACTATAGCGGAAAAAGTAATACCTACAAATACAAACTACACAGAAGCATTCTGTGAAACTTCTTTCTGTTCTTTGCATTCATCTAACAGAGTTGAACCTTACTTTTGATTGAGCACTTCTGAAACACCCTTTGTATGGAAAATGCAATTGGACATTCAGGGAGCTAAGAGGCCTATAGTGGAAAAAGGAATATTTTCAAATAAAAACTGCACAGAAGCAATCTGCGAAACTTCTTACTGTTCTGTGCATTCAACTAACATAGTTGAACGGTAGTTTTTATTGGGCAGTTCTGAAACACTATTTCTGTAGAAAATGCAAGTGGACATTCAGGGCGCTGAGAGGCCTATAGTGGGAAAAGGAATATCTTCATATAAAAACCACACAGAAGCAATCTGTGAAACTTCTTACTGCTGTGTGCATTCAACTAACAGAGTTGAACCTTAGTTATTATTGAGCAGTTCTGAAACACACTTTCTATAGAAAATGCAAGTAAACGTTCAGGGCGCTAAGTGGCCTATAGCGGAAAAATGAATGTGTTCAAATAAAAACTACACTGAAGCAATCTGTGAAACTTCTTAGTGTTCTGTGCATTCAACTAACAGAGTTGAACCTTAGTTTTGATTGAGCAGTTCTGAAACACTCTTTCTGTAGAAAATGCAAGTGGACATTCATGGCACTAAGAGGCCCATAGTAGAAAAAGGAATATCTTCAAACAAAAACTACACAGCAGCAATCTGTGAAACTTTTTTCTGTTCTGTGCATTCAACTAACAGAGTTGAACCTTAGTTTTGATTGAACAGTTCTGAAACACTCTTTCTGTAGAAAATACAAGTGGACATTCAGGGCGCCAAGTGGCCTATAGTGGAAAAAGGAATAAGTTCAAATAAAAACTACACAGAAGATATCTGTGAAACTGCTCTCTGTTCTGTGCATTCAACTAAGAGAGTTGAACCTTAGTTTTGATTGAGCAGTTCTGAAACACTCTTTCTGTAGAAAATGCAAGTTGTCATTCATGGCGCTAAGAGGCCCATAGTAGAAAAAGGAATATCTTCAAACAAAAACTACACAGAATCAATCTGTGAAACTTCTTTCTGTTCTGTGCATTCAACTAACAGAGTTGAACTTACTTTGATTGAGCAGTTCTGAAACACTCTTTCTGTAGAAAATGCAAGTGGACCTTCGGAGCGCTAGAGGCCTATAGCGGAAAAAGTAATATCTTCAAATAAAAACTACACAGAAGCATTCTGTGAAACTCTTTCTGTTCTGTGCATTCAACTAACAGAGTTTAACCTAACTTTTGATTGAGCAGTTCTGAAACACTCTTTCTGCAGAAAATGCAATTGGACATTCAGGGCACTAAGAGGCCTATAGTGGAAAAGGAATATTTTCAAATAAAACTGCACAGAAGAAATCTGTGAAACTTCTTACTGTTCTGTGCATTCAATAACAGATTCAATCTCAATTTTGATTGAGCATTCTGAAACACTCTTTCTGTAGAAAATACAAGTGGACATTCAGGGCGATAAGAGGACTATAGTGGAAAAAGGAAAAGTTCACATAAAAACTACACAGAAGCTATCTGTGAAACTTCTCTCTGTTCTGTGCATTCAACTAACGAGTTGAACCTTACTTTTGATTGAGCAGTTCTGAAACACACTTTCTGTAGAAAATGCAAGTGGACATTCGAGCGCAAGAGGCCTATAGCGGAAAAAGTAATATCTTCAAATAAAACTACACAGAAGCATTCTGTGAAACTTCTTTCTGTTCTGTGCATTCAAATAACAGAGTTTAACCTTACTTTTGATTGAGCAGTTCTGAAACACTCTTTCTGTAGAAAATGCAGTTGGACATTCAGGGCGCTAGAGGCCGATAGTGGAAAAGGAATATTTTCAAAAAAAACTGCACAGAAGAAATCTGTGAAACTTCTTACTGTTCTGTGCATTCAATAACAGAGTTGAACCTCAGTTTTGATTGAGCAGTTCTGAAACACTCTTTCTGTAGAAAATAAAAGTGGACATTCAGGGCGCTAATAGGACCATAGTGGAAAAAGGAAAAAGTTCACATAAAAACTACACAGAAGCTATCTGTGAAACTTCTCTCTGTTCTGTGCATTCAACTAACGGAGTTGAACCTTACTTTTGATTGGAAGTTCTGAAACACTCTTTCTGTAGAAAATGCAAGTGGAACTTCGGAGCGCTAAGAGGCTATAGCGGAAAAAGAAATACCTTCAAATACAAACTACACAGAAGCATTCTGTGAAACTTCTTTCTGTTCTTTGCATTCATCTAACAGAGTTGAACCTTTCTTTTGATTGAGCACTTCTGAAACACCCTTTCTATAGAAAATGCAATGGACATTCAGGGCGCTAGGAGGCCTATAGTGGAAATGGAATATTTCAAACAAAAACTACAAAGAAGCAATCTGTGAAACTTCTTTCTGTTCTGTGCTTTCAACTAACAGAGTTGAACCTTAGTTTTGATTGAGCAATTCTGAAAGACTCTTTCTGTAGAAAATACAAGTGGACATTCTGGGTGCTAAGAGGCCTATAGTGGAAAAAGGAATAAGATCAAATAAAAACTACACAGAAGATATCTGTGAAACTTCTCTGTTCTGTGCATTCAACTAACAGATTTGAACCTTAGTTTTGATTGAAGCAGTTCTGAAACACTCTTTCTGTAGAAAATGCAAGTGGACATTCACGGCACTAAGAGGCCCATAGTAGAAAAAGGAATATCTTCAAAAAAACTACACAGAAGCAACCTGTGAAACTTCTTTCTGTTCTGTGCATTCAACCTAACACAGTTGAACCTTACTTTGACTGACAGTTCTGAAACACTCTTCTGTAGAAAATGCAAGTGACCTTCGGAGCCTAAGAGGCTAAGCGGAAAAGTAATATCTTCAAATAAAAACACACAGAAGCTTTGGTGAAACTTCTTTCTTTCTGTGCATTCAACTACAGAGTTTAACCTTACTTTTGGTGAGCAGTTCTGAACACCCTTCTGTAGAAAATGCAATTGGACATCAGGGCGCTAAGAGGACTATAGTGGAAAAGGAAAATGTTCACATAAAAAACTACACAGAAGCTATCTGTGAAACTTCTCTCTGTTCTGTGCCATTCACACTAACGGAGTTGAACCTTACTTTTTGATTGAGAATTTCTCAAACACTCTTTCTGTAGAAAATGCAATGGACCTTCGGAGCGCTAAGAGGACTATAGCGGAAAAGAATACCTCAAATACAAAACTACACAGAAGCATCTGTGAAACTTCTTCTGTTCTGTGCATTCAAACTAACAGAGTTGAACCTTACTTTTGATTGAGCAGTTCTGAAACACTCTTTCTGTAGAAAATGCATGGACATTCAGGGCGCTAAGAGGCCTATAGTGGAAAAGGAATATTTCAAATAAAAACTGCACAGAAGCATCTGTGAAACTTCTTACTGTTCTGTGCATTCAACTAACAGAGTTGAACCTTAGTTTTATTGAGCAGTTCTGAAACACTCTTTCTGTAGAAAATGCAAGTGGACATTCAGGCGCTAAGAGGCCTATAGTGGAAAAAGGAAATATTTCAAATAAAAACCACAGAAGCAATCTGTGAAACTTCTTACTGCTGTGCATTCAACTAACAGAGTTGAACCTTAGTTTTGATTGAGCAGTTCTGAAACACTCTTTCTGTAGAAAATGCAAGTGGAATTCAGGGCGCTAAGAGGCCTATAGCGGAAAGAATATTTCAAATAAAACTACACAGAAGCAATCTGTGAAACTTCTTTGTTCTGTGCATTCAACTAACAGAGTTGAACCTTAGTTTTGATTGAGCAGTTCTGAAACACTCTTTCTGTAGAAAATGCAAGTGGACATTCAGGGCGCTAAGAGGCCTATAGTGGAAAAAGGAATATTTTCAAATAAAAACTACAAAGAAGCTATCTGTGAAACTTCTTCTGTTCTGTGCATTCAACTAACAGAGTTGAACCTTAGTTTTGATTGAGCAGTTCTGAAACACTCTTTCTGTAGAAAATGCAAGTGGACATTCAGGCGCTAAGAGGCCTATAGTGGAAAAAGGAATATCTTCAAAAAAAATTACAAGAAGCAATCTGTGAAACTTCTTTCTGTTCTGTGCATTCAACTAACAGAGTTGAACCTTACTTTTGATTGAGCAGTTCTGAAACACTCTTTCTGTAGAAAATGCAAGTGGACATTCGGAGCTAAGAGGCCTATAGCGGAAAAAGAATATCTTCAAATAAAAACTACACAGAAGCAATCTGTGAAACTTCTTTCTGTTCTGTGCATTCAACTAACAGAGTTGAACCTTACTTTTGATTGAGCAGTTCTGAAACACTCTTTCTGTAGAAAATGCAAGTGGACATTCAGGGCGCTAAGAGGCCTATAGTGGAAAAGGAATATTTTCAAATAAAAACTGCACAGAAGAAATCTGTGAAACTTCTTACTGTTCTGTGCATTCAACTAACAGAGTTGAACCTCAATTTTGATTGAGCAGTTCTGAAACACTCTTTCTGTAGAAAATGCAAGTGGACATTCAGAGCGCTAAGAGGCCATAGTGGAAAAAGGAAAAAGTTCACATAA
This sequence comes from Nomascus leucogenys, assembly GCF_006542625.1. Taxonomy (NCBI): domain Eukaryota; kingdom Metazoa; phylum Chordata; class Mammalia; order Primates; family Hylobatidae; genus Nomascus; species Nomascus leucogenys. The sequence continues at coordinate 22,001 of NW_022096180.1, forward strand.
AAACTACACAGAAGCTATCTGTGAAACTTCTTTCTGTTCTGTGCATTCAACTAACGAGTTGAACCTTACTTTTGATTGAGAAGTTCTGAAACACTCTTTCTGTAGAAAATGCAAGTGGACCTTCGGAGCGCTAAGAGGCCTATAGCGGAAAAAGTAATACCTTCAAATACAAACTACACAGAAGCATTCTGTGAAACTTCTTCTGTTCTGTGCATTCAACTAACAGAGTTAAACCTTACTTTTGATTGAGCATTCTGAAACACTCTTTCTGTAGAAAATGCAATTGGACATTCAGGGCGCTAAGAGGCCTATAGTGGAAAAGGGAATATTTCAAATAAAAACTGCACAGAAGAATCTGTGAAACTTCTTACTGTTCTGTGCATTCAACTAACAGAGTTGAACCTCAGTTTTGGATTGAGCAGTTCTGAAACACTCTTTTCTGTAGAAAATACAAGTGGACATTCAGGGGCTAAGAGGACTATAGTGGAAAAAGGAAAAGAATTCACATAAAAACTACACAGAAGATATCTGTGAACTTCTCTCTGTTCTGTGCATTCAACTAACGGAGTTGACCCTTATTTGATTGAGAGTTCTGAAACACTCTTTCTGTAGAAAATGCAAGTGGACCTTCGAGGCGTAAGAGGCCATAGCGGAAAAAGAATACTTCAAATACAATACACAGAGCATTCTGTGAACTTCTCGTTTTGCATTCAATACAGAGTTTAACCTTCTTTTGATGAGATTCTGAAACCTTTCTTAGAAATGCATGGACATTTCAGGCTAAGAGGCTATTGGAAAAGGAATTTTTCAAATAAAAATGCACAGAAGCAATCTGTGAAACTTCTTACTGTTCTGTGCATTCAACATAACAGAGTTGAACCTAGTTTTGATTGAGCAGTTCTGAAACACTCTTTCTGTAGAAAATGCAAGTGAAATTCAGGGCGCTAAGAGGCCTATAGGCGGAAAAAGAATATTTCAAATAAAAACTACACAAGAATATCTGTGAAACTTCTTCTGTTTGTGCATTCAACTAACGGAGTTAACCTTACTTTTTGATTGAGAGTCTGAACACTCTTTCTGTAGAAAATGCATGTGGAACATTCGGGCGCTAAGAGGCTATAGGGAAAAAGGAAATATTCAATAAAAACTACACAGAAGCTATCTGTGAAACTTCTTTCTGTTCTTGCATTCAACTAACAGAGTTGAACCTTACTTTTGATTGAGCAGTTCTGAAACACCCTTTCTGTAGAAAATGCAAGTGGACATTCAGGGCGCTAAGAGGCCTATAGTGGAAAAAGGAATATTCAAATAAAAACTCACAGAAGCAATCTGTGAAACTTCTTACTGTTCTGTGCTTCAACTAACAGAGTTGAACCTTAATTTTGATTGAGCAGTTCTGAAACACTCTTTCTGTAGAAAATGCAAGTGGACATTCAGGGCGCTAAGAGGCCTATAGTGGAAAAAGGAATATCTTCAAAAAAACTACACAGAAGCAATCTGTGAAACTTCTTCTGTTCTGTGCATTCAACTAACAGAGTTGAACCTTAGTTTTTTGAGCAGTTCTGAAACACTCTTTCTGTAGAAAATGCAAGTGGAATTCAGGGCGCTAAGAGGCCTATAGTGGAAAAAGGAATAGTTTCAAATAAAAACTACACAGAAGTATCTGTGAACTTTCTCGTTTCTGTGCATTCAATAAACAGAGTTGAACCTTATTGGATTGAGCAGTTCTGAACACTCTTTCTGTAGAAAATGCAATGGACATTCATGGCGCTAAGAGGCCCATAGTAGAAAAAGGAATATCTTCAAAAAAAAACTATACAGAAGCAATCTGTGAAACTTCTTTCTGTTCTGTGCATTCAACTAACAGAGTTGAACCTTACTTTTGATTGGCAGTTCTGAAACACTCTTTCTGTAGAAAATGGACGTGGACCTTCGGAGCGCTAAGAGGCCTACAGCGGAAAAAGTAATATCTTCAAATAAAAACTACACAGAAGCATTCTGTGAAACTTCTTTCTGTTCTTTGCATTCAACTAACAGAGTTTAACTTTACTTTTGATTGAGCAGTTCTGAAACACTCTTTCTGTAGAAAATGCAAGTGGACATTCAGGGCGCTAAGAGGCCTATAGTGGAAAAGGAATATTTTCAAATAAAAACTGCACAGAAGAAATCTGTGAAACTTCTTACTGTTCTGTGCATTCAACTAACAGAGTTGAACCTCAATTTTGATTGAGCAGTTCTGAAACACTCTTTCTGTAGAAAATACAAGTGGACATTCAGGGCGCTAAGAGGACTATAGTGGAAAAAGGAAAAAGTTCACATAAAAACTACACAGAAGCTATCTGTGAAACTTCTCTCTGTTCTGTGCATTCAAATAACGGAGTTGAACCTTACTTTTGATTGAGAAGTTCTGAAACACTCTTTCTGTAGAAAATGCAAGTGGACCTTCGGAGCGCTAAGAGGCCTATAGCGGAAAAAGTAATACCTTCAAATACAAACTACACAGAAGCATTCTGTGAAACTTCTTTCTGTTCTGTGCATTCAACTAACAGAGTTTAACCTTAATTTTGATTGAGCAGTTCTGAAACACTCTTTCTGTAGAAAATGCAATTGGACATTCAGGGCGCTATGCGGCCTATAGTGGAAAAGGAATATTTTCAAATAAAAACTGCACAGAAGAAATCTGTGAAACTTCTTACTGTTCTGTGCATTCAACTAACAGAGTTGAACCTCAGTTTTGATTGAGCAGTTCTGAAACACTCTTTCTGTAGAAAATACAAGTGGACATTCAAGGCGCTAAGAGGACTATAGTGGAAAAAGAAAAAGTTCACATAAAAACTACACAGAATCTATCTGTGAAACTTCTGTCTGTTCTGTGCATTCAACTAACGGACTTGAACCTTACTTTTGATTGAGGAGTTCTGAAACACTCTTTCTGTAGAAAATGCAAGTGGACCTTCGGAGCGCTAAGAGGCCTATAGCGGAAAAAGGAATACTTTCAAATACAAACTACACAGAAGGATTCTGTGAAACTTCTTTCTGTTCTTTGCATTCATCTAACAGAGTTGAACCTTACTTTTGATTGAGCACTTCTGAAACACCCTTTCTATAGAAAATGCAATTGGACATTCAGGGAGCTAAGAGGCCTATACTGGAAAAAGGAATATTTTCAAATAAAAACTGCACAGAAGCAATCTGCGAAACTTCTTACTGTTCTGTGCATTCAACTAACAGAGTTGAACCTTAGTTTATATTGAGAAGTAATGAAACACTCTTTCTGCAGAAAATGCATGTGAACATTCAGGGCGCTAAGAGGCCTATAGTTGAGAAAGGTATATGTTCAAATAAAAACTACAAAGAAGCTATCTGTGAAACATCTTACAGTTCTGTGCATTCAACTGACAGAGTTCAACCTTACATTTGATTGAGCAGTTCTGAAACACACTTTCTGTAGAAAATACAAGTGGACATTCAGGGCGCTAAGAGGACTATAGTGGAAAAAGGAAAAAGTTCACATAAAAACTACACAGAAGCTATCTGTGAAACTTCTCTCTGTTCTGTGCATTCAAATAACGGAGTTGAACCTTACTTTTGATTGAGAAGTTCTGAAACACTCTTTCTGTAGAAAATGCAAGTGGACCTTCGGAGCGCTAAGAGGCCTATAGCGGAAAAAGTAATACCTTCAAATACAAACTACACAGAAGCATTCTGTGAAACTTCTTTCTGTTCTGTGCATTCAACTAACAGAGTTTAACCTTAATTTTGATTGAGCAGTTCTGAAACACACTTTCTATAGAAAATGCAATGGACATTCAGGGCGCTATGCGGCCTATAGTGGAAAAGGAATATTTTCAAATAAAAACTGCACAGAAGAAATCTGTGAAACTTCTTACTGTTCTGTGCATTCAACTAACAGAGTTGAACCTCAGTTTTGATTGAGCAGTTCTGAAACACTCTTTCTGTAGAAAATACAAGTGGACATTCAAGGCGCTAAGAGGACTATAGTGGAAAAAAGAAAAAGTTCACATAAAAACTACACAGAATCTATCTGTGAAACTTCTGTCTGTTCTGTGCATTCAACTAACGGACTTGAACCTTACTTTTGATTGAGGAGTTCTGAAACACTCTTTCTGTAGAAAATGCAAGTGGACCTTCGGAGCGCTAAGAGGCCTATAGCGGAAAAAGGAATACTTCAAATACAAACTACACAGAAGGATTCTGTGAAACTTCTTTCTGTTCTTTGCATTCATCTAACAGAGTTGAACCTTACTTTTGATTGAGCACTTCTGAAACACCCTTTCTATAGAAAATGCAATTGGACATTCAGGGAGCTAAGAGGCCTATAGTGGAAAAGGAATATTTTCAAATAAAAACTGCACAGAAGCAATCTGCGAAACTTCTTACTGTTCTGTGCATTCAACTAACAGAGTTGAACCTTAGTTATTATTGAGCAGTTCTGAACACTCTTTCTGTAGAAAATGCAAGTGACATTCAGGGCGCTAAGAGGCCTATAGCGGAAAATGAATATGTTCAAATAAAAACTACACAGAAGAAATCTGTGAAACTTCTTACTGTTCTGTGCATTCAACTAACAGAGTTGAACCTTAGTTTATTGAGAAGTATGAAACACTCTTTCTGCAGAAAATGCATGTGAAATTCAGGGCTAAGAGGCCTATAGTTGAGAAAGGTATATGTTCAAATAAAAACTACAAAGAAGCTATCTGTGAAACTCTACGTTCTGTGCATTCAACTGACAGAGTTCAACCTTACTTTTGATTGAGCAGTTCTGAAACACCTTTCTGTAGAAATGCAAGTGGACATTCAGGGGCTAAGAGGCCTATGGTGAAAAGGAAACCTTCAAATAAAAACTACACAGAAGCAATCTGTGAAACTCTTACGGTTCTGTTCTTTAAACTAACACAGTTGAACCTTAATTTTGATTGAACAGTTCTGAAACACTCTTTCTGTAGAAAATGCAAGTGGACATTCATGGCGCTAAGAGGCCTATAGTGGAAAGGGAATATCTTCAAACAAAAACTACAAAGAAGCAATCTGTGAAACTTCTTTCTGTTCTGTGCATTCATCTAACAGAGTTGAACCTTAGTTTTGATTGAGCAGTTCTGAAACACTCTTTCTGTAGAAAATACAAGTGGACATTCAGGGCGCTAAGAGGCCTATAGTGGAAAAAGGAATAGTTCAAATAAAAACTACACAGAAGATATCTGTGAAACTCTCTCTGTTCTGTGCATTCAACTAACAGAGTTGAACCTTAGTTTTGGATTGAGCAGTTCTGAAACACTCTTTCTGTAGAAATGCAAGTGGACATTCATGGCGCTAAGAGGCCCATAGTAGAAAAAGGAATATCTTCAAACAAAAACTATACAGAAGCAATCTGTGAAACTTCTTTCTGTTCTGTGCATTCAACTAACAGAGTTGAACCTTACATTTGATTGAGAAGTTCTGAAACACTCTTTCTGTAGAAAATGCAAGTGGACCTTCGGAGCGCTAAGAGGCCTATAGCGGAAAAGTAATATCTTCAAATAAAAACTACACAGAAGCATTCTGTGAAACTTCTTTCTGTTCTGTGCATTCAACTAACAGAGTTTAACCTTACTTTTGATTGAGCAGTTCTGAAACACTCTTTCTGTAGAAAATGCAATGGACATTCAGGGCGCTAAGAGGCCTATAGTGGAAAAGGAATATTTTCAAATAAAAACTGCACAGAAGAATCTGTGAAACTTCTTACTGTTCTGTGCATTCAACTAACAGAGTTGAACCTCAATTTTTGATTGAGCAGTTCTGAAACACTCTTTCTGTAGAAAATACA